>NW_028122151.1:0-56038 GCF_965194805.1 Balaenoptera borealis | reverse complement strand
ATAAGTGATACCTTATGAGAAGTGTCCTTTTCTGTGTGACTTATTTCACTTAGAATCGTCGTACGTAAATCCATTCATCATGCTGCTACTAGCCTTATGACATTGATTTCATGGCTGAGTGATATTCCATTGTACATAAGGACCACAACTTCTTTATCCATTTTTCTCTTTCCTGGGATATTGAAGGTGGAATGAAGTGGAGATCCTTGTCAACAGAGCAGCCCTAAACTTTGAGGTGCTTGTGTCTTGCTGATTTTTCATTTTCCCAATTTATATCCCCATGAGTGGAAGTGCCCTATGCTCTCTAAGCTGTGTTTTTTAGATGTTTCAGGACACACCGTACACTTCTCCAGAGTGGCTGTTGGCAATTTACATCCCGCCCATCAGTGTAGCAAGGCTCCCATTTCTCCATGGCCTGTCCTGCATTTCTGGTTTTGAGACTTTTTTCAGCATGGCCCTTTTGACCGATGGGTAGCGAGTATTCTTTGTAGCACTGATTTGCCTTTCCAGGTTGCTTGGTTGGCCTAAAAGGGCGTATGCTTTTTTTCCTGAATATATTCAGGAAAAAACGCATACGCCCTTTTTGGCCAAGGGCATCATTGTCAACGTTTTGCCGCTTTTCATGTGCTTTAAAGGCGATTCGAATCTACCTCCTGAAATCTGTTTCCTGCAATTCTGCCTTGATTTCAAATCCTCTTCTTTGCCTTCCCTCAATATATTTGTGGACGAGAGTTATCATTTATAACTCTGCAGGTTTGTGAATTGCAGTGCCCTGAAGCTCCATTTTACAACTCGCTTTTTTGGGAGCTGGCTGCAAAAGCGCAGGATGGCTTCAGGCCCTGTTCTGGTTCCGGGGGGGGGATGAGCCTGTGGTTAATTCTTCTTCCTGATGGGAAAATAGAGTGACCTGTGCCTGTCCCAACACCAAGAGCTAGTCTCTCACTGGTTCCCCGTCTACCCGTTCATCCTCAGGACAAATTGCAACCTGTACGGAACAGGAGGTTAAAGGTGCTGATGCTCCAAGTAGGGAGATTGTTAGTAAAGCGGCTGGAATGGCGAACCCGGGCACAAGGAGAAGAGAAATGAGGTGCGTTTTAGAAACCTTTCCCCATCACATGGTGTACCATCTTTTTGTTTTCTCATGCATGTTTTCGATGTAGGAAGATGCCCTTGAACCTGGAGATTTGGGACCCATGCGATGGGTACCACGCAGTATTACTTTAAAGGGTCTGCGTTTGCTCACCCAACCTCACCAAACCTCTCAGCCCCAAGAGTGTCCACCCTTATGTCTCATCCAGCTGTGGGTCTAGATATGGTCAATCCAGGTTGCATCACAGCCCCTGAACGCATTGTGTAAGAATTTCTCTCTCTTTCACTGTCTTTGTTTCATGGGTTTTTCAAAGTAATTTATTTTGATAATGGTGTTTAGCTGCTTTTCACTGCTGTGTTTATGCCGCTTTACACCCACTTGACACACTAACAGAGAGATATCAATACATAGGTTTTAAGATTATTACTAGTCAGATATATTCTTGTGCGGTGAATAGGGCGTGTTGAGTCCAGTTCTCTGAGCAAGGAGTAGGTCTTGTCTATTACATATTGGGTTTATGGAACGGTATCTGAGCTAATTTGAAACCCTTGTTTTATGTATCACCCCACCTCACCTTTCCCGTTAAGCAGCCATAGTGTGATTTCTGCATGTGTGACTCTGTTCTGTTTTGTAATTCAGTTCAAGTGTAACGCTTTTTACATTCCCTCTATAAGTGATACCTTATGAGAAGTGTCCTTTTCTGTGTGACTTATTTCACTTAGAATCGTCGTACCTAAATCCACTCATCATGCTGCTACTAGCCTTATGACATTGATTTCATGGCTGAGTGATATTCCATTGTACATAAGGACCACAACTTCTTTATCCATTTTTCTCTTTCCTGGGATATTGAAGCTGGAATGAAGTGGAGGTCCTTGTCAACAGAGCAGCCCTAAACTTTGGGGTGCTTGTGTCTTGCTGATTTTTCATTTTCCCAATTTATACCCCCATGAGTGGAAGTGCCCTATGCTCTCTAAGCTGTGTTTTTTAGATGTTTCAGGACACACCGTACACTTCTCCAGAGTGGCTGTTGGCAATTTACATCCCGCCCATCAGTGTAGCAAGGCTCCCATTTCTCCATGGCCTCTCCTGCTTTTCTGGTTTTAACACGTTTTTCAGCATGGCCCTTTTGACCGATGGGTAGCGAGTCTTCTTTTTAGCGCTGGTTTGCCTTTCCAGGTTGCTTGGTTGGCCAAAAAGGGCGTATGCGGTTTTTCCTGAATATATTCAGGAAAAAACGCATACGCCCTTTTTGGCCAAGGGCATCATTGTCAACGATTTTCCGCTTTTCATGTGCTTTAAAGGCGATTCGAATCTACCTCCTGAAATCTGTTTCCTGCAATTCTGCCTTGATTTCAAATCCTCTTCTTTGCCTTCCCTCAATATATTTGTGGACGAGAGTTATCATTTATAACTCTGCAGGTTTGTGAATTGCAGTGCCCTGAAGCTCCATTTTACAACTCGCTTTTTTGGGAGCTGGCCGCAAAAGTGCAGGATGGCTTCAGGCCCCGTTCTGGTTCCGGGGGGGAGGATGAGCCTGTGGTTAATTCTTCTTCCTGATGGGAAAATAGAGTGACCTGTGCCTGTCCCAACACCAAGAGCTAGTCTCTCACTGGTTCCCGGTCTACCCGTTCATCCTCAGGACAAATTGCAACCTGTACGGAACAGGAGGTTAAAGGTGCTGATGCTCCAAGTAGGGAGATTGTTAGTAAAGCGGCTGGAATGGCGAACCCGGGCACAAGGAGATGAGAAATGAGGTGCGTTTTAGAAACCTTTCCCCATCACATGGTGTACCATCTTTTTGTTTTCTCATGCATGTTTTCGATGTAGGAAGATGCCCTTGAACCTGGAGATTGGGGACCCATGCGATGGGTACCACGCAGTATTACTTTAAAGGGTCTGCATTTGCTCACCCAACCTCACCAAACCTCTCAGCCCCAAGAGTGTCCACCCTTATGTCTCATCCAGCTGTGGGTCTAGATATGGTCAATCCAGGTTGCATCACAGCCCCTGAACGCATTGTGTAAGAATTTCTCTCTCTTTCACTGTCTTTGTTTCATGGGTTTTTCAAAGTAATTTATTTTGATAATGGGGTTTAGCTGCTTTTCACTGCTGTGTTTATGCCGCTTTACACCCACGTGACACACTAACAGAGAGATATCAATACATAGGTTTTAAGATTATTACTAGTCAGATATATTCTTGTGCGGTGAATAGTGTGTGTTGAGTCCAGTTCTCTGAGCAAAGAGTAGGTCTTGTCTATTACATATTGGGTTTATGGAACGGTATCTGAGCTAATTTGAAACACTTCTTTTATGTATCACGCCACCTCACCTTTCCCGTTAAGCAGCCATAGTGTGTTTTCTGCATGAGTGACTCTGTTCTGTTTTGTAATTCAGTTCAAGTGTAACGCTTTTTACATTCCCTCCATAAGTGATACCTTATGAGAAGTGTCCTTTTCTGTGTGACTTATTTCACTTAGAATCGTCGTACCTAAATCCACTCATCATGCTGCTACTAGCCTTATGCCATTGATTTCATGGCTGAGTGATATTCCATTGTACATAAGGACCACAACTTCTTTATCCATTTTTCTCTTTCCTGGGATATTGAAGGTGGAATGAAGTGGAGGTCCTTGTCAACAGAGCAGCCCTAAACTTTGGGGTGCTTGTGTCTTGCTGATTTTTCATTTTCCCAATTTATACCCCCATGAGTGGAAGTGCCCTATGCTCTCTAAGCTGTGTTTTTTAGATGTTTCAGGACACACCGTACACTTCTCCAGAGTGGCTGTTGGCAATTTACATCCCGCCCATCAGTGTAGCAAGGCTCCCATTTCTCCATGGCCTCTCCTGCTTTTCTGGTTTTGACACGTTTTTCAGCATGGCCCTTTTGACCGATGGGTAGCGAGTCTTCTTTGTAGCGCTGGTTTGCCTTTCCAGGTTGCTTGGTTGGCCAAAAAGGGCGTATGCGTTTTTTCCTGAATATATTCAGGAAAAAACGCATACGCCCTTTTTGGCCAAGGGCATCATTGTCAACGTTTTGCCGCTTTTCATGTGCTTTAAAGGCGATTCGTATCTACCTCCTGAAATCTGTTTCCTGCCATTCTGCCTTGATTTCAAATCCTCTTCTTTGCCTTCCCTCAATATATTTGTGGACGAGAGTTATCATTTATAACTCTGCAGGTTTGTGAATTGCAGTGCCCTGAACCTCCATTTTACAACTCGTTTTTATGGGAGCTGGCCGCAAAATCGCAGAATGGCTTCAGGCCCTGTTCTGGTTCCGGGGGGCAGGCTGAGCCTGTGGTTAATTCTTCTTTCTGATGGGAAAATAGAGTGACCTGTGCCTGTCCCAACACCAAGAGCTAGTCTCTCGTTGGTTCCACGTCTTCCCGTTTATCCTCAGGACAAATTACAACCTGTACGGAACAGGAGGTTAAAGGTGCTGATGCTCCAAGTAGGGAGCTTGCTAGTAAAGTGGCTGGAATGGCGAACCCGGGCACAAGGAGATGAGAAATGAGGTGCGTTTTAGAAACCTTTCCCCATCACACGGTGTACCATCTTCTGGGTTTCTTATGCATGTTTTTGATGTAGGAAGATGCCCTTGAACCTGGAGATTTGGGACCCATGCGATGGGTACCACGCAGTATTACTTTAAAGGGTCTGCGTTTGCTCACCCAACCTCACCAAACCTCTCAGCCCCAAGAGTGTCCACCCTTATGTCTCATCCAGCTGTGCGTCTAGATATGGTCAATCCAGGTTGCATCACAGCCCCTGAACGCATTGTGTAAGAATTTCTCTCTCTTTCACTGTCTTTGTTTCATGGGTGTTTCAAAGTAATTTATTTTTATAATGGGGTTTAGCTGCTTTTCACTGCTGTGTTTATGCCGCTTTACACCCACTTGACACACTAACAGAGAGATATCAATACATAGGTTTTACGATTATTATTAGTCAGATATATTCTTGTGCCGTGAATAGGGCGTGTTGAGTCCAGTTCTCTGAGCAAGGAGTAGGTCTTGTCTATAACATATTGGGTTTATGGAATGGTATCTGAGCTAATTTGCTACCCTTGTTTTATGTATCACCCCACCTCACCTTTCCCGTTAAGCAGCCATAGTGTGTTTTCTGCATGTGTGACTCTGTTCTGTTTTGTAATTCAGTTCAAGTGTAACGGTTTTTACATTCCCTCTATCAGTGATACCTTATGAGAAGTGTCCTTTTCTGTGTGACTTATTTCATTTAGAATCGTCGTACCTAAATCCACTCATCATGCTGCTACTAACCTTACGACATTGATTTCATGGTTGAGTGATATTCCATTGTACATAAGGACCACACCTTCTTTATCCATTTTTCTCTTTCCTGGGATATTTAAGGTGGAATGAAGTGGAGGTCCTGGTCAACAGAGCAGCCCTAAACTTTGGGGTGCTTGTGTCTTGCTGATTTTTAATTTTCCCAATTTATACCCCCATGAGTGGAAGTGCCCTATGCTCTCTAAGCTGTGTTTTTCAGATGTTTCAGGACTCACCGGACACTTCTCCAGAGTGGCTCTTGGCAATTTACATCCCGCCGATCAGTGTAGCAAGGCTCCCGTTTCTCCATGGCCTGTCCTGCATTTCTGGTTTTGACACTTTTTTCAGCATGGCCCTTTTGACCGATGGGAAGCGAGACGTCTCTGTAGCGCTGATTTGCCTTTCCAGGTTGCTTGGTTGGCCAAAAAGGGCGTATGCGTTTTTTCCTGAATCTATTCAGGAAAAAACGCATACGCCCTTTTTGGCCAAGGGCATCATTGTCAACGTTTTGCCGCTTTTCATGTGCTTTAAAGGCGATTCGTATCTACCTCCTGAAATCTGTTTCCTGCAATTCTGCCTTGATTTCAAATCCTCTTCTTTGCCTTCCCTCAATATATTTGTGGACGAGAGTTATCATTTATAACTCTGCAGGTTTGTGAATTGCAGTGCCCTGAACCTCCATTTTACAACTCGTTTTTATGGGAGCTGGCCGCAAAATCGCAGAATGGCTTCAGGCCCTGTTCTGGTTCCGGGAGGCAGGCTGAGCCTGTGGTTAATTCTTCTTTCTGATGGGAAAATAGAGTGACCTGTGCCTGTCCCAACACCAAGAGCTAGTCTCTCGTTGGTTCCACGTCTTCCCGTTTATCCTCAGGACAAATTGCAACCTGTACGGAACAGGAGGTTAAAGGTGCTGATGCTCCAAGTAGGGAGCTTGCTAGTAAAGCGGCTGGAATGGCGAACCCGGGCACAAGGAGATGAGAAATGAGGTGCGTTTTAGAAACCTTTCCCCATCACACGGTGTACCATCTTCTGGGTTTCTCATGCACGTTTTTGATGTAGGAAGATGCCCTTGAACCTGGAGATTTGGAACCCATGCGATGGGTACCACGCAGTATTACTTTAAAGGGTCTGCGTTTGCTCACCCAACCTCACCAAACCTCTCAGCCCCAAGAGTGTCCACCCTTATGTCTCATCCAGCTGTGCGTCTAGATATGGTCAATCCAGGTTGCATCACAGCCCCTGAACGCATTGTGTAAGAATTTCTCTCTCTTTCACTGTCTTTGTTTCATGGGTGTTTCAAAGTAATTTATTTTTATAATGGGGTTTAGCTGCTTTTTACTGCTGTGTTTATGCCGCTTTACACCCACTTGACACACTAACAGAGAGATATCAATACATAGGTTTTACGATTATTATTAGTCAGATATATTCTTGTGCCGTGAATAGGGCGTGTTGAGTCCAGTTCTCTGAGCAAGGAGTAGGTCTTGTCTATTACATATTGGGTTTATGGAACGGTATCTGAGCTAATTTGATACCCTTGTTTTATGTATCACCCCACCTCACCTTTCCCGTTAAGCAGCCATAGTGTGTTTTCTGCATGTGTGACTCTGTTCTGTTTTGTAATTCAGTTCAAGTGTAATGGTTTTTACATTGCCTCTATCAGTGACACCTTATGAGAAGTGTCCTTTTCTGTGTGACTTATTTCACTTAGAATCGTCGTACCTAAATCCACTCATCATGCTGCTACTAGCCTTATGACATTGATTTCATGGCTGAGTGATATTCCATTGTACATAAGGACCACAACTTCTTTATCCATTTTTCTCTTTCCTGGGATATTGAAGGTGGAATGAAGTGGAGATCCTTGTCAACAGAGCAGCCCTAAACTTTGAGGTGCTTGTGTCTTGCTGATTTTTCATTTTCCCAATTTATATCCCCATGAGTGGAAGTGCCCTATGCTCTCTAACCTGTGTTTTTTAGATGTTTCAGGACACACCGTACACTTCTCCAGAGTGGCTGTTGGCAATTTACATCCCGCCCATCAGTGTAGCAAGGCTCCCATTTCTCCATGGCCTGTCCTGCATTTCTGGTTTTGAGACTTTTTCAGCATGGCCCTTTTGACCGATGGGTAGCGAGTCTTCTTTGTAGCGCTGATTTGCCTTTCCAGGTTGCTTGGTTGGCCTAAAAGGGCGTATGCGTTTTTTCCTGAATATATTCAGGAAAAAACGCATACGCCCTTTTTGGCCAAGGGCATCATTGTCAACGTTTTGCCGCTTTTCATGTGCTTTAAAGGCGATTCGAATCTACCTCCTGAAATCTGTTTCCTGCAATTCTGCCTTGATTTCAAATCCTCTTCTTTGCCTTCCCTCAATATATTTGTGGACGAGAGTTATCATTTATAACTCTGCAGGTTTGTGAATTGCAGTGCCCTGAACCTCCATTTTACAACTCGCTTTTTTGGGAGCTGGACGCAAAAGCGCAGTATGGCTTCAGCCCCTGTTCTGGTTCCGGGGGGGGGATGAGCCTGTGGTTAATTCTTCTTCCTGATGGGAAAATAGAGTGACCTGTGCCTGTCCCAACACCAAGAGCTAGTCTCTCACTGGTTCCCCGTCTACCCTTTCATCCTCAGGACAAATTGCAACCTGTACGGAACAGGAGGTTAAAGGTGCTGATGCTCCAAGTAGGGAGATTGTTAGTAAAGCGGCTGGAATGGCGAACCCGGGCACAAGGAGAAGAGAAATGAGGTGCGTTTTAGAAACCTTTCCCCATCACATGGTGTACCATCTTTTTGTTTTCTCATGCATGTTTTAGATGTAGGAAGATGCCCTTGAACATGGAGATTTGGGACCCATGCGATGGGTACCACGCAGTATTACTTTAAAGGGTCTGCGTTTGCTCACCCAACCTCACCAAACCTCTCAGCCCCAAGAGTGTCCACCCTTATGTCTCATCCAGCTGTGGGTCTAGATATGGTCAATCCAGGTTGCATCACAGCCCCTGAACGCATTGTGTAAGAATTTCTCTCTCTTTCACTGTCTTTGTTTCATGGGTTTTTCAAAGTAATTTATTTTGATAATGGGGTTTAGCTGCTTTTCACTGCTGTGTTTATGCCGCTTTACACCCACTTGACACACTAACAGAGAGATATCAATACATAGGTTTTAAGATTATTACTAGTCAGATATATTCTTGTGCGGTGAATAGGACGTGTTGAGTCCAGTTCTCTGAGCAAGGAGTAGGTCTTGTCTATTACATATTGGGCTTATGGAACGGTATCTGAGCTAATTTGAAACCCTTGTTTTATGTATCACCCCACCTCACCTTTCCCGTTAAGCAGCCATAGTGTGTTTTCTGCATGTGTGACTCTGTTCTGTTTTGTAATTCAGTTCAAGTGTAACGCTTTTTACATTCCCTCTATAAGTGATACCTTATGAGAAGTGTCCTTTTCTGTGTGACTTATTTCACTTAGAATCGTCGTACCTAAATCCACTCATCATGCTGCTACTAGCCTTATGACATTGATTTCATGGCTGAGTGATATTCCATTGTACATAAGGACCACAACTTCTTTATCCATTTTTCTCTTTCCTGGGATATTGAAGGTGGAATGAAGTGGAGATCCTTGTCAACAGAGCAGCCCTAAACTTTGAGGTGCTTGTGTCTTGCTGATTTTTCATTTTCCCAATTTATATCCCCATGAGTGGAAGTGCCCTATGCTCTCTAAGCTGTGTTTTTTAGATGTTTCAGGACACACCGTACACTTCTCCAGAGTGGCTGTTGGCAATTTACATCCCGCCCATCAGTGTAGCAAGGCTCCCATTTCTCCATGGCCTGTCCTGCATTTCTGGTTTTGAGACTTTTTTCAGCATGGCCCTTTTGACCGATGGGTAGCGAGTATTCTTTGTAGCGCTGATTTGCCTTTCCAGGTTGCTTGGTTGGCCTAAAAGGGCGTATGCGTTTTTTCCTGAATATATTCAGGAAAAAACGCATACGCCCTTTTTGGCCAAGGGCATCATTGTCAACGTTTTGCCGCTTTTCATGTGCTTTAAAGGCGATTCGAATCTACCTCCTGAAATCTGTTTCCTGCAATTCTGCCTTGATTTCAAATCCTCTTCTTTGCCTTCCCTCAATATATTTGTGGACGAGAGTTATCATTTATAACTCTGCAGGTTTGTGAATTGCAGTGCCCTGAAGCTCCATTTTACAACTCGCTTTTTTGTGAGCTGGCCGCAAAAGCGCAGGATGGCTTCAGGCCCTGTTCTGGTTCCGGGGGGGGGATGAGCCTGTGGTTAATTCTTCTTCCTGATGGGAAAATAGAGTGACCTGTGCCTGTCCCAACACCAAGAGCTAGTCTCTCACTGGTTCCCCGTCTACCCGTTCATCCTCAGGACAAATTGCAACCTGTACGGAACAGGAGGTTAAAGGTGCTGATGCTCCAAGTAGGGAGATTGTTAGTAAAGCGGCTGGAATGGCGAACCCGGGCACAAGGAGAAGAGAAATGAGGTGCGTTTTAGAAACCTTTCCCCATCACATGGTGTACCATCTTTTTGTTTTCTCATGCATGTTTTCGATGTAGGAAGATGCCCTTGAACCTGGAGATTTGGGACCCATGCGATGGGTACCACGCAGTATTACTTTAAAGGGTCTGCGTTTGCTCACCCAACCTCACCAAACCTCTCAGCCCCAAGAGTGTCCACCCTTATGTCTCATCCAGCTGTGGGTCTAGATATGGTCAATCCAGGTTGCATCACAGCCCCTGAACGCATTGTGTAAGAATTTCTCTCTCTTTCACTGTCTTTGTTTCATGGGTTTTTCAAAGTAATTTATTTTGATAATGGTGTTTAGCTGCTTTTCACTGCTGTGTTTATGCCGCTTTACACCCACTTGACACACTAACAGAGAGATATCAATACATAGGTTTTAAGATTATTACTAGTCAGATATATTCTTGTGCAGTGAATAGGGCGTGTTGAGTCCAGTTCTCTGAGCAAGGAGTAGGTCTTGTCTATTACATATTGGGTTTATGGAACGGTATCTGAGCTAATTTGAAACCCTTGTTTTATGTATCACCCCACCTCACCTTTCCCGTTAAGCAGCCATAGTGTGATTTCTGCATGTGTGACTCTGTTCTGTTTTGTAATTCAGTTCAAGTGTAACGCTTTTTACATTCCCTCTATAAGTGATACCTTATGAGAAGTGTCCTTTTCTGTGTGACTTATTTCACTTAGAATCGTCGTACCTAAATCCACTCATCATGCTGCTACTAGCCTTATGACATTGATTTCATGGCTGAGTGATATTCCATTGTACATAAGGACCACAACTTCTTTATCCATTTTTCTCTTTCCTGGGATATTGAAGCTGGAATGAAGTGGAGGTCCTTGTCAACAGAGCAGCCCTAAACTTTGGGGTGCTTGTGTCTTGCTGATTTTTCATTTTCCCAATTTATACCCCCATGAGTGGAAGTGCCCTATGCTCTCTAAGCTGTGTTTTTTAGATGTTTCAGGACACACCGTACACTTCTCCAGAGTGGCTGTTGGCAATTTACATCCCGCCCATCAGTGTAGCAAGGCTCCCATTTCTCCATGGCCTCTCCTGCTTTTCTGGTTTTGACACGTTTTTCAGCATGGCCCTTTTGACCGATGGGTAGCGAGTCTTCTTTTTAGCGCTGGTTTGCCTTTCCAGGTTGCTTGGTTGGCCAAAAAGGGCGTATGCGGTTTTTCCTGAATATATTCAGGAAAAAACGCATACGCCCTTTTTGGCCAAGGGCATCATTGTCAACGATTTTCCGCTTTTCATGTGCTTTAAAGGCGATTCGAATCTACCTCCTGAAATCTGTTTCCTGCAATTCTGCCTTGATTTCAAATCCTCTTCTTTGCCTTCCCTCAATATATTTGTGGACGAGAGTTATCATTTATAACTCTGCAGGTTTGTGAATTGCAGTGCCCTGAAGCTCCATTTTACAACTCGCTTTTTTGGGAGCTGGCCGCAAAAGTGCAGGATGGCTTCAGGCCCCGTTCTGGTTCCGGGGGGGAGGATGAGCCTGTGGTTAATTCTTCTTCCTGATGGGAAAATAGAGTGACCTGTTCCTGTCCCAACACCAAGAGCTAGTCTCTCACTGGTTCCCGGTCTACCCGTTCATCCTCAGGACAAATTGCAACCTGTACGGAACAGGAGGTTAAAGGTGCTGATGCTCCAAGTAGGGAGATTGTTAGTAAAGCGGCTGGAATGGCGAACCCGGGCACAAGGAGATGAGAAATGAGGTGCGTTTTAGAAACCTTTCCCCATCACATGGTGTACCATCTTTTTGTTTTCTCATGCATGTTTTCGATGTAGGAAGATGCCCTTGAACCTGGAGATTGGGGACCCATGCGATGGGTACCACGCAGTATTACTTTAAAGGGTCTGCGTTTGCTCACCCAACCTCACCAAACCTCTCAGCCCCAAGAGTGTCCACCCTTATGTCTCATCCAGCTGTGGGTCTAGATATGGTCAATCCAGGTTGCATCACAGCCCCTGAACGCATTGTGTAAGAATGTCTCTCTCTTTCACTGTCTTTGTTTCATGGGTTTTTCAAAGTAATTTATTTTGATAATGGGGTTTAGCTGCTTTTCACTGCTGTGTTTATGCCGCTTTACACCCACGTGACACACTAACAGAGAGATATCAATACATAGGTTTTAAGATTATTACTAGTCAGATATATTCTTGTGCGGTGAATAGGGCGTGTTGAGTCCAGTTCTCTGAGCAAGGAGTAGGTCTTGTCTATTACATATTGGGCTTATGGAACGGTATCTGAGCTAATTTGAAACCCTTGTTTTATGTATCACCCCACCTCACCTTTCCCGTTAAGCAGCCATAGTATGTTTTCTGCATGTGTGACTCTGTTCTGTTTTGTAATTCAGTTCAAATGTAACGGTTTTGACATTCCCTCTATAAGTGATACCTTATGAGAAGTGTCCTTTTCTGTGTGACTTATTTCACTTAGAATCGTCGTACCTAAATCCACTCATCATGCTGCTACTAGCCTTATGACATTGATTTCATGGCTGAGTGATATTCCATTGTACATAAGGACCACAACTTCTTTATCCATTTTTCTCTTTCCTGGGATATTGAAGGTGGAATGAAGTGGAGATCCTTGTCAACAGAGCAGCCCTAAACTTTGAGGTGCTTGTGTCTTGCTGATTTTTCATTTTCCAAATTTATATCCCCATGAGTGGAAGTGCCCTATGCTCTCTAAGCTGTGTTTTTTAGATGTTTCAGGACACACCGTACACTTCTCCAGAGTGGCTGTTGGCAATTTACATCCCGCCCATCAGTGTAGCAAGGCTCCCATTTCTCCATGGCCTATCCTGCATTTCTGGATTTGAGACTTTTTTCAGCATGGCCCTTTTGACCGATGGGTAGCGAGTCTTCTTTGTAGCGCTGATTTGCCTTTCCAGGTTGCTTGGTTGGCCAAAAAGGGCGTATGCGTTTTTTCCTCAATATATTCAGGAAAAAACGCATACGCCCTTTTTGGCCAAGGGCATCATTGTCAACGTTTTTCCGCTTTTCCTGTGCTTTAAAGGCGATTCGAATCTACCTCCTGAAATCTGTTTCCTGCAATTCTGCCTTGATTTCAAATCCTCTTCTTTGCCTTCCCTCAATATATTTGTGGACGAGAGTTATCATTTATAACTCTGCAGGTTTGTGAATTGCAGTGCCCTGAAGCTCCATTTTACAACTCGCTTTTTTGGGAGCTGGCCGCAAAAGCGCAGGATGGCTTCAGGCCCTGTTCTGGTTCCGGGGGGGAGGATGAGCCTGTGGTTAATTCTTCTTCCTGATGGGAAAATAGAGTGACCTGTGCCTGTCCCAACACCAAGAGCTAGTCTCTCACTGGTTCCCCGTCTACCCGTTCATCCTCAGGACAAATTGCAACCTGTACGGAACAGGAGGTTAAAGGTGCTGATGCTCCAAGTAGGGAGATTCCTAGTAAAGTGGCTGGAATCGCAAACCCGAGCACAAGGAGATGAGAAATGAGGTGCGTTTTAGAAACTTCTCTCCATCACACAGTGTACCATCTTCTGGGTTTCTCATGCATGATTTCGATGTAGGAAGATGCCCTTGAACCTGGAGATTTGGGACCCATGCGATGGGTACCACGCAGTATTACTTTAAAGGGTCTGCATTTGCTCACCCAACCTCACCAAATCTCTCAGCCCCAAGTTTGTCCACCCTTATGTCTCATCCAACTGTGGGTCTAGATATGGTCAATCCAGTTTGCATCACAGCCCCTGAACGAATTGTGTAAGAATTTCTCTCTCTTTCACTGTCTTTGTTTCATGGGTTTTTAAAAGTAATTTATTTTTATAATGCGGTTTCGCTGCTTTTCACTGCTGTGTTTATGCCGCTTTACAGCGACTTGACACACTAACAGAGTGATATCAATACATAGGTTTTAAGATTATTACTAGTCAGATATATTCTTGTGCGGTGAATAGGGCGTGTTGAGTCCAGTTCTCTGAGCAAGGAGTAGTTCTTGTCTATTACATATTGGGTTTATGGAACGGTATCTGAGCTAGTTTGAAACCCTTGTTTTATGTATCACCCCACCTCACCTTTCCCGTTAAGCAGCCATAGTGTGTTTTCTGCATGTGTGACTTTGTTCTGTTTTGTAATTCAGTTCAAGTGTAACGGTTTTTACATTCCCTCTATAAGTGATACCTTATGAGAAGTGTCTTTTTCTGTGTGACTTATTTCACTTAGAATCGTTGTACTTAAATCCACTCATCATGCTCCTACTACCCTTATGACATTGATTTCATTGCTGAGTGATATTCCATTGTACATAAGGACCACAACTTCTTTATCCATTTTTCTCTTTCCTTGGATATTTAAGGTGGAATTAAGTGGAGGTTCTTGTCAACAGAGCAGCCCTAAAGTTTTGGGTGCCTGTGTCTTGCTGATTTTTAGTTTTCCCTATTTATACGCCCATGAGTCGATGTGCCCCTTTCTCTCTAGCTGTGTTTTTTAGATGTTTTAGGAAACACCATACCCTTCTCCAGAGTCATCATTGGCAATTTACACCCCACCCATCAGTGTAACAAGGCTCCCTTTACTACCTGGCCTCTCCTGCTTTTCTTGTTTTTACACTTTTGTAGGAAGGCCATTTTGACCGATGGGAAGTCAGACTTCTTTGTAGAGCTGAATTGCATTTCCGGCTTGCTTGGTTGGCCACAAAGGGCCTATGGGTTTTTTCCTGAATTCATTCAGAAAAAAACGCATATGCTCTTTTTGGCCAAGTGCATCATTGTCGACGTTTTGCCGCTTTTCATGTGCTTTAGGGGTGATTCGAATCTAACTCCTGAAATCTGTTTCCTGCAATTCTGCCTTGATTTCAAATCCTCTTCGTTGCCTTCCCTCAATATATTTGTGGACGAGAGTTATCATTTATAACTCTGCAGATTTGTGAATTGCAGTGCCCCTGAGCTCCATTTTTCAACTCGCTTTTTTGGGAGCTTTCCGCAGAACTGCTCGTTTGCTTCTGGCCCTACTCTGGTTCCTGGTGGCAGGCTAAGCCTTTGCTTAATTCTTCTTCCTGACTGGAAAGTAGAGTGACATGTGCCTCTCCGAACATCTAGGGCTTGGCTCTCCTTGTTTCTCCTCCTTCCCCTTCTTCCTTTGGACAAATTCCGATTTCTGTGCAACTGGATGTTGAAGGTGCTGACATCCTCAAGTGGGGAGATTTTAAGGAAAAAGGCTGGAGGGGTGAACCCAACAACCAGGAAATTAGGCGTTTTGGTGCCTTTTCCAAAATCTTCCTGATCCAACCGTGTTCCATCTTCTGGGTGTCACAGGCATGTTTTAGCTGTAGGAAAGGTCCCGTGTATGTAAGGAGAACACAAGGGATTTTTCCAAATCAGTGTCTCCCCGAACTCCAATCTGGGGAATTTTTAAGCTACTGGTACATGTGTGTTCATTAAGGGACTTGGGCCGTAGGCAGAGTCCGAACTTTAGATGATTGAAGTCTTTAGGTTCAGAAACGCTCACCATCGGCCTCCTTTAGTTTCCATTTTATCTGTAGTTGATAGATGATGTCGATATAGATATCTATTGTTTTTCAGGTTATTTCCCCTCAGGGGTCATTACAAAATATTGAGTATAGTTCCCTGTGCTATACAGTAGTTCCTTGTTGATGATATATTTTATACATAGCAGTGTGTATATGTTAATCTGAAACTGTTAATTTATCCCTCCTCCCACCTTTCCCCTTTGGTAATAAAAAATATAAGATTTTATACTTCTCAGAAATCTAGGAGCTGAAAGAGAGGTATCATTTTCAATGGAAAATCATTCCAAACAAGGTTGAAACTTCAACCAAGATTATTAGATGTACATCCTTGGAAAGAAATCACTGCATTTCTCTACTCTTGACCTGACAAATAAGACAAACCCCTCCACTGAACTTGCTTATAATAAAGTGATGGAAATATCAAATGGAAGTGTTAGAAACATCTTCTTTTACACGAGCCTTATACACTGCTCTATGTTAATTACAGTTTGGCTCACACATCTGTTCATTGAAGTTACAATGTTCTCAAATTCTGTTACTGATCCTGCAGAGTGGGCCCCAACAAGGGTCTCCCTGCCCAGTGTCATTGGAGCCAGCAGATCGAGACTGACTTTGGTTCAGAAGCAAAGGAAAACTTTATATTTTGATCAGAGAATGGAGAGGTGAGAGTGTGTGCTCCCCTGCGGGTTGTGGGCCGGGCTGCTGTGTAGGGATCCTGTCAGCATCAGCGGGAGGGAGGGGGCGGAGCTCTCGAGGGCCAGGTTGGCTGGAGCTCAGGCTCCTATGTCGCAGAGTCTGCACGGGGCCCCACGAGCTGAGGTGTCGGCCCAGCCATTTTGCACGAGGAAATCGGGTCTGAAGTGTCGGGTGTGGGACCTCTGCATGTGGAAACCTAGGAGCAAGTGAAATTAGACAAAGCACAAAGGAAAAAATGGTTAGACTTTATTTTATTGCCCAGATTCTATTTTTATCTCCCAGGAATTTTTAATGGGCTTTGCCAGTGACAAAGCCCTCCTCTGCCTTTTGTCCCATTCCTCATTCTTGGGGCGCTGAGGGTGCAGACACGTCTTCTGTAAATGCTTCATGCTGAGTTGGGTGTCCTCATACCCGGGGGGAGGGGCAGGACTTCTCCCCAGCAGCCTCCAGGTGAGGTTGATTGTCCGCAGGCCTCCTCCCTCACTGCTCGTCTGCCTGAGCACCAGCATTGGAAGTTTTATAGATTCTAATGACCTTTAAGGGTCCAGGAAAGAGATGTGCAGAGACGCTGGGGGGGTGGGCGGTTTTACCCTGCTCCACATTGGTTCGGCCCCCTTAGGCTGATGGTTTCTGCCAGCCTAGATGCTCTGACCAGTAGTCTGTGCTTTCTTCAGTTAGGCCACTGAATTAACGTACAAACAGCACCAGGTGTCAGAGCCCTGCTTGCTCAACTCCCAGACAGTCCAGGGCCGGTGGTGATCCAGGACCATGACGGCCACTCAGTCAACGGCCTTTTGAAGTAGCCAGGAGTACAGCCGGTCTCATTGGCCGCCGTCACTGCGGTGTCTGTAGGCTTTTCTATGGTGGCAGCGTTATTTACGGTTCCCCTGCCAAGTTTATTAGCTCCGCTCTGGGTGCAGTAAGTCCTGTAAGCAATAGTCTGCTCTTTTGGGGCACACTCTTGTTGTTTTCTGAGAGAAGCTCCAGGTCAAGTGATGGTCACACGAGTCGTCATGGGGGCCCATTGCCCCAGGTTGTCTCTCTGGAGGTTGGTGTTGGAGGGCCTCCTCACTCGAGGTCATTGTGCCCACGGAGCAATCCCTGCAACTTCAGGGCATGGTGGGTGGTTAGGATCACCAAGTGGCGTCCTTTTCCCTTAGGAGGGAGCTGGCCTTGCGGGCTGCTGATTTCCAGGTTTTTAGATACCCCCAGTATCCTGGTCGGATGGGGTGGCTGGCCAATGCCTGGAGGGCATTCTTGCATTGTTCCATTTCAAGTGGTCCCAGTTTTTGCACTAATACTCCAAGGGCGATTCGCCTTGGACCAGGAATGTAAAGGTCAAAGGGTTTAGCTAACTTAGGGAGGTCCAGGGCCAGGGTCTGAATTGACTGCTCTTTCCATTCTTGAAAGGCCGCTTCTGGATTCTATTCAAAAGGATCATCATCTTTTCCTTTCAGTGTTTCATATAGAGGCCCAGCTATTAGACTGTAGTTAGGGATCCAGATGCAGCAAACCCTGGTCTCCCCAGGAACCCCTAAGCTGTCTTCTAGTTTCAGGAAAGGTGAGGCTGCAAATGGCTTCTTCCCTTTCCTGGGGTGGGCTTCTCCGACCTTCTGTGCGAATGAAGCCCAGGAAGGCCACCTTAGTTTGTGATATTTGAGCCTTTTCCTTGGACACCTTCTATCTTTTATTGGCTAGGTAGTTCAGAGGCCTCCTTAGTCGGGCTGGTGATCAGAATGTCATCTGCATATTGAAGGAGGGTTCCCTTCTCCAGAGGTAGATCTTTTAGGTCTTTAGCTAACGTTTCCCCAAAGATGGTGTGGGAATTTTTGAACCCCTGGGGCAGGACGGCCCAGCAGTATTGTTTTTGTTGTAGGTTGAGTCCTGCCACTCACAAGCAAAATTTCTTGTGACTCTGGGACTAATGGAATACAGAAGAAGGCATCATTGAAGTCTAATACAGAATGCCATGTCCTGGTGGATGGTAGAATGACCAGCAGGGTGTAGGAATTAGGAACTACTAGATGTATATCCTCTGTGGCTTCACTGACTGTCCTGGCGTCCTCTAGCAGGTCCCCAGCAGCCCACGGGGCTCTTGTGGTCAGGCCCCTCCCAGGATATGGAGCTCACCTGGGCAGGTATGCAGCAGCCCACGGGGCTCTCGTGGGCAGGCCCCTCCCTGGATATGGAGCTCCCGTGGACAGGTACCCCGGCAGGGCTGGGCACACAGGAACCGTGCACATAGCCCTCATTGCAGAGCACCCCCAGCACCCCTGTCACTCAGAGCTGACACAGAGCACCTCAGAGCAGAGCTTGAACTAACAAACAGCAGCTCCAACAGGTCTGTGACCCTAGGCTTCACTCTGTGCGGCCTCCCTCTGCCTGGTCTTCCAGGGGCTTCCACTGCAGCCGGGGCACCAGGCCTCTGTCTCCACCCACCACCCCTCCTCTCCCTGACTCCTGGGTTCCTCTCATTAGCAGAGGGTCTTCTTGAAGTTGTCTCCCACTCATGGACCAGATAAAATGATTCGAAAACAAGCCAGGGCTGCCGCCCCTTATCTATCCTGACTCTCGGGACCCTACACCTGTTCCTTGGATCTGGCCGGTGCAGCAAGGCCCATTTTCTGCAACTCTGAGCCCCTGAGGGGCGAGGATTGGCTGACCTGGGCAGCCTGACCCGGCCGGCCAGCCCTTCCCAGGTGTGCCTGGGTTGAGGTCAATATAAACACCCCTCCAGGCAGCAAAAGCCTCTGCAGCTGTGCCTGACGCCATATTCTCTGCCCCGTCAGCAGTCTCGGGGTTGGGCTGGTGGGAGGGAGTAGGGCCCACGGCTCTATGAGTGGCCCAGTGTGACTGGGGCTCTGCTGGACTTTCTGCAGGAGTTGCCGGGCTGCCACCTGCTAAAGAAGAGGATGTGTCACCCATACTTGCTGCTGGAATTTCTCCCCGGGCAGAGGTGAGGAAGGAAAAAAGCAGTGGGGGCCGGGACAGGAGGGGTACCTCAGGCAGGGAAATGGAAAGCTTCCAGACGAGCGCCCGGGGCCAGGACCATCCTGGCTGGCCTGCAGGCACCAAGTCGGCCTGCGTGCTGTCGCTGGTGTGACTCCAAGCCCCTTCCTCTAGTTTTTAAAGTCTTTGCACACATTCAGGTGTTTTACCTGGGAAGGGTGGGAAAAGTTCAGCAGCAGCTGGCCTGGGGCTCAGCTCACGTTTACTCAGAGACGCCTCCTCACGGTCCCCCAGCTTTGCAATGAGGACGCTCCTCGTGTGGGGGCTGCTGGCTGCATGGGAGATGATTCCCCACCTGTGACCAACTTCAGAATTGTTTACCCCTGGAGCAAGTGCCCTGATAGGGTTTTCCTCTGTATGACCAGTGGGTTCTGTTTTTTTTTTTTTTTTCTTTTTTGGTTCAAGGTAAGTTTTATTCCTCTTTTTGTATTTATGGATATAAGCATGGAAATAATTCATTCATATAAATACGTCTATGGGAAGGACAGAACTTTTTTTCTGTTTTATTTTTTTAAGTATTACTTATTTTTTAATTTTTGAATTTATTTTATTCATTTTTTTATACAGCAGGCTCTTATTGGTAACCTATTTTATACATATAAGTGTATATATGTCAATCCCAGGCTCGCAATTCATCCCACCACCACCACCCTGCCACTTTCCCCCCTTGGTGTCCATACATTTGTTCTCTACATCTGTGTCTCTATTTCTGCCTTGCAAACCGGTTCATCTTTACCATTTTTCTAGGTTCCACATGTATGCGTTAATATACGATATTTGTTTTTCTCTTTCTGACTTACTTCACTCTGTATGACAGTCTCTAGATCTATCCACGTCTCTACAAATGACCCAATTTCATTCCTTTTTATGGCTGAGTAATATTCCATTTTATATATGTAGCACATCTTTTCTGTTCGTCTGTCTATGGGCATTTAGGTTGCTTCCATGACCTGGCTATTGTAAATAGTGCTGCAATGAATATTGTGGTGAATATGTCTTTTTGAATTATGGTTTTCTCTGGGTATATGGCCAGTAGTGGGATTGCTGGGTCATATGGTAATTCTATTTTTAGTTTCTTAAGGAACCTCCATACTGCTCCATCGTGACTGTATCAATTTACATTCCCACAAATAGTGTAAGAGGGTTCCCTTTTCTCCACACCCTCTCCAGCATTTGTTGCTTGTAGATTTTCTGATGATGCCCATTCTAACTCGTGTGAGGCGATACCTCATTGTAGTTTTGGTTTATATTTCTCTAATAATTAGTGATGTTGAGCAGCTTTTCATGTGCTTCTTGGTCATCTGTATGTCTTCTTGGGACAAATGTCTATTTACGTCATCTGCCCATTTTTGGATTGGGTTGTTTGTTTTTTTACTGTTGAGCTGCATGAGCTGTTTATATACATTGGAGATTAATCCTTTGTCCATTGATTCGTTTGCAAATATTTTCTCCCATTGTGAGGGCTGTCTTTTCGTCTTGTTTGTAGTTTCCTTTGCTTTGCAAAAGCTTTTAGGTTTCATTTGCTCCCATATGTTTATTTTTTTTTTATTCCATTACTCTAGGAGGTGGATCAAAAAAGATCTTGCTGTGATTTATGTCAAAGAGTATTCTTCCTATGTTTTCCTCTAAGAGTTTTATAGTGTCCGGTCTTACATTTTGGTCTCTAATCCATTTTGAGTTTATTTTTTGTGTATGGTGTTAGGGAGTGTTCTAATTTCATTCTTTTACATGTAGCTGTCCATTTTTCCCAGCACCACTTATTGAAGAGACTGTCTTTTCTCTTTTGTATACCCTTGCCTCCTTTGTCATAGATTAGTGGGCCATAGGTGTGTAGGTTTATCTCTGGGCTTTTTTTTTTCTTTTACATCTTTATTGGAGTATAATTGCTTTACAATTGTGTGTTAGTTTCTGCTGTATAAAAAAGTGAATCAGCTGTGCGTATACATATAACACCATATCCCCTCCCTCTTGCAACTCCCTCTCACTCCCTTATCCCACCCTTTTAGGTGGTCACAAAGCACAGCGCTGATCTCCCTGTGCTATGTGGCTGCTTCCCAGTAGCTATCAATTTTACATTTGGTAGTGTATATATGTCCATACCACTCTCTCACTTTGTCCCAGCTTACCCTTCCCTCTCCCCATGTCCTCAAGTCCTTTCTCTACGTCTGTGTCCTTAATCCTTTCCTGCCCCTAGGTTCTTCATAAACTTTTTTTTTTAAGATTCCATATAGATGTGTTAGCATACGGTATTTGTTTTTCTCTTTCTGACTTACTTCACTCTGTAGGACAGACTCTAGATCCATCCACCTCACTAAAAGTAACTCAATTTCGTTTCTTTTTATGGCTGAATAATGTTCCATTGTATATTTGTGCCACATCTTCCTTATCCATTTATCTGTTGATGGACACTTAGGTTGCTTCCATGTCCTGGCTATTGTAAATAGAGCTACAGTGAACATTGTGGTACATGACTCTTTTTGAATTATGGTTTTCTCAGGGTAAATGTCCAGGAGTGGGTTTGCTGGGTTGTATGGTAGTTCTATTTTTAGTTTTTAAGGAACCCCCATACCGTTCTCCCTAGTGGCTATATCAATTTACATTCCCACCAACAGTGCAAGAGGGTTCCCTTTGCTCCAATAAATGCCTCTCCAGCATTTATTGTTGGTAGATTTTTTGATGATGGCCATTCTGACTGGTGTGAGGTGATACCTCACTGTAGTTTTGATTTGCATTTCTCTAATGATTAGTGATGTTCAGCATCCTTTCATGTGTTTGTTGGCAACCTGTATATCTTCTTTGGAGAAATGTCTATTTAGGTCTTCTGCCCATTTTTGGATTGGGTTGTTTGGTTTTGTGATATTGAGCTACATGAGCTGCTTTTTGGAGATTAATCCTTTGCCATTTGCTTCATTTGAAAATATTTTCTCCCATTCTGATGGTTGTCTTTTCATCTTGCTTATGTTTTCCTTTGCTGTGCAAAAGAATTTATGTTTCATTCGGTCCCATTTTTTTATTTTTGTTTTTATTTCCATTTCTCTAGGAGGTGGGTCAAAAAGGATCTTGCTGTGATTTATGTCATAGACTGTTCTGCTTATGTTTTCCTCTAAGAGTTTTATAGTGGCTGGTCTTATATTTAGGTCTCTAATCCATTTTGAGTTTATTTTTGTGTATGGTGTTAGGGTGTGTACTAATTTCATTCTTTTACATGTAACTGTCCAGTTTTCCCAGCACCACTTGCTGAAGACACTGTCTTTTCTCCATTGTATACCCTTGCCTCCTTTGTCATAGATTAGTGAACCATAGGTACGTGGGTTTATCTCTGTGCTTTCTATCCTGCTCTATTGACCTATATTTCTGTTCTTGTGTCAGTACCATATTATCTTGATTACTGTAGCTTTGCAATATAGTCTGAAGTCTGGAAGTCTGATTCCTCCAGCTCTTTTTTTTCCCCCCTCAAGACTGCTTTGGCTATCCAGGGTCTTTTGTGTCTCCCTACAAATTTTAAGATTTTTTTTTTCTTGTTCTGTAGAAAATGCCAAAGGTATTTTGATCGGGATTGCATTGAATCTGTAGATTGCTTTGGGTAGTATAGTCATTTTCACAATATTGATTCTTCTAATCCGAGAACATGGTATATGTCTCCATCTGTTTATATCATCTTTGATTTCTTTCATCAGTGTCTTATAGTTTTCTGAGTACAGGTCTTTTACTTCCTTAGGTAGGTTTATTCCTAGGTATTTTATTCTTTTTGTTGCAGTGGTAATGGGATTGTTTCCTTAATTTCTCTTTCTGATCTTTCATTGTTAGTGTATAGGAATGCAAGCAATTTCTGTGCATTAATTTTGTATCCTGCAACTTTACCAAATTCATTGATTAGCTCCAGTGGTTTTCTGGTGGCATCTTTAGGATTCTCTATCTATGATATCATGTCATCTGCAAACAGTGACAATTTTACTTCTTCTTTTCCTTTTTGTATTCCTTTTATTTCTTTTTCTTCTCTGATTGCCATGGCTAGGACTTCCAAAACTATGTTGAATAGCAGTGGTGAGAGTGGACATCCTCGTCTTGTTCCTGATCTTAGAGGAAACGCTTTCAGTTTTTCACCATTGAGAATGTTGTTTGCTGTGGGTTTGTCATATATGGCCTTTATTATGTTGAGGTAGTTTCCCTCTATGCCCACACTCTGCAGAGTTTTTATCGTAAATGAGTGTTGAATTTTCTCAAAATCTTTTCCTTCATCTATTGAGATGATCATATGCTTTTATTCTACAATTTGTTAATATGGTGTATCACATTGATTTGTGTATATTGAAGAATCCTCGCATCCCTGGGATAAACCCCACTTGATCATGGTGTATGATCCTTTTCATGTGTTGTTCGATTCTGTTTGCTAGTATTTTGTTGAGGATTTTTACATCTATATTCATCAGTGATATTGGTCTATAATTTTCTTTCCTTGTAGTATCTCTGTCTGATTTTGGTATCAGGGTGATGGTGGTCTCATAGAATGAGTTTGGGAGTGTTCCTTCCGCTGCAATTGTTTTGAAGAATTTGAGAAGGTTGGGTGTTAGCTCTGCTCTAAATGTTTGATAGAATTCACCTGTGATGCCATCTGGTTCTGGACTTTTGTTTGTTGGAAGATTTTTAATCACAGTTTCAATTTCATTGCTTGTGATAGGTTTGTTCATATTTTCTATTTCTTCCTGGTTCAGTCTTAGAAGGTTATCCCTTTCTAAGAATTTGTCCATTTCTTCCAGATTGTCCATTTTATTGGCCTAGAGTTGCTTGTAGTAGTCTCTTAGGATGCTTTGTATTCCTGTGGTGTCTGTTATAACTTCTGCTTTTTCACTTCTAATTTTGTTGATTTGCGTCCTCTCCCTCTTTTTCTGGAGTCCGGCTAAAGGTTGATCATTTTTGCTTATCTTCTCAAAGAACCAGCTTTTAGTTTTATTGATCTTTGCTTTCGTTTTCTTTGTTTCTATTTCATTTATTTCTGCTCTGATCTTTATGATTTCTTTCCTTCTACTAACTTTGGGTTTTGTTCTTCTTTCTCTAGTTCCTCTAGGTGTAAGGTTAGATTGTTTATTTGAGATTTTTCTTGTTTCTTGAGGTAGGCTTGTATTGCTATAAACTTCCCTCTTAGAACTCCTTTTGCTGCATCCCATAGGTTTTGGATCATCGTGTTTTTGTTGTCATTTGTCTCTAGGTAGTTTTTGATTTCCTCTTTGATTTCTTCAGTGATCTCTTGGTTATTTAGTAACGTATTGTTTAGCCTCCATGTGTTTGTGTTTTTTACGGTTTTTTCCGTGTAATTGATTTCTAATCTCATAGCATTGTGGTCGGAACAGCTGCTTGATATGATTTCAGTTTTCTTAAATTTACTGAGGCTTTATCTGTGACCCAAGATGTGATCTATCCTGGAGAGTGTTCCGTGTGCAGTTGAGAAGAACGTGTAATCTGCTGTTTTTGGATGGAATGTCCTATAAATATCAATTAACTCTATCTGGTCTATTGTGTCATTTAAAGCTTGTGTTTCCTTATTAATTTTCTGTCTGGCTGATCTCCACTGGTGTAAGTGAGCTGTTAAAGTCCCCCGCTATTATTGTGTTACTGTCGATTTCCTCTTTTATAGCTGTTAGCAGTTGCCTTATACATTGAGCTGCTCCTATTTTGGGTACATATATATTTATAATTGTTATATCTTCTTCTTGGATTGATCCCCTGACCATTATGCAGTGCCTTTCCTTGTCTCTTGTAACATTCTTTATTTTAAAGTCTATTTTATCTGATATGAGTATTGCTACTCCAGCTTTCTTTTGATTTTCATTTGCATAGAATATATTTTTCCATCGCCTCACTTTGAGTCTGTATGTGTCCCTAGGTCTGAAATGGATCTCTTGTAGACAGCATATATATGGGTCTTGTTTTTGTATCCATTCAGCGAGCCTGTGTCTTTTGGTTGGAACATGTAGTGCATTCACGTTTAAGGTAATTATCGATATGTATGTTCCTACTACTATTTTCTTAATTGTTATGGGTTTGTCTTGGTGGGTCCTTTTCTTCTCTTGTGTTTCCCACTTAGAGAAGTTCCTTTAGCATTTGGTGTAGAGCTGGTTTCATGGTGCTGAATTCTCTTAGCTTTTGCTTGTCTGTAAGGCTTTTGATTTCTCCATCAAATCTGAATGAGCTCTTTGCAGGGTGGAGTACTCTTGGTTGTAGGTTCTTCCCTTTCATCACTTTAAATTTATCATGCCACTTCCTTCTGGCTTGTAGATTTTCTGCTGAGAAATCAGTTGTTATCCTTATGGGAGTTCCCTTGTATGTTATTTGTCATTTTTCCCTTGCTGCTTTCAATCATTTTTCTTTGTCGTTAATTTTTGTCAATTTGATTACTATGTGTCTTGTCATTTTTCTCCTTTGGTTTATCCTGCCTGGGACACTCTGTGCTTCTGGACTTGGGTGGCTATTTCTTTTCCCATGCTAGGGAAGTTTTTGACCATTATCTCTTTAAATATATTCTCGGGTCCTTTCTCTCTCTCTTCTCCTTCTGGGACCCCTATAATGCGAATGTTGTTGCGTTTAATGTTGTCCCAGAGGACTCTTGGGGTGTCTTCGTTTATTTTCATTCTTTTTCTTTATTCTGTTCCATGGCAGTGATTTCCACCTTTCTGTCTTCCAGGTCACTTATCCGTTCTTCTGCCACAGTTATTCTGCTACTGATTCCTTCTAGTGTATTTTTGATTTCAGTTATTCCATTGTTCACCTCTGTTTGTTTGTTCTTTAATTCTTCTAGGTGTTTGTTCCTTAATTCTTCTAGGTCTTTGTTAAACATTTCTTGCATCTTCTCGATCTTTGCCTCCTTTCTTTTTCCAAGGTCTTGGCTCAACTTCACTATCATTATTCTGAATTTTTTTTCTGGAAGGTTCCCTATCTCCACCTCATTTTGTTTTTTTTTTTCTGGGGTTTTATCTTGTTCCTTGATCTGGTATAAAGTCCTCTGCCTTTTCATTTTGTCTATCTTTCTGTGAATGTGGTTTTCCTTCCACAGGCTGCAGAATTGTAGTTCTTCTTGCTTCTGCTGTCTGCTCTCCGGTGGATGAGTCTATCTTAGAGGCTTGTGCAAGGTTCCTGATGGGAAGGACTGGTGGTGGGTAGAGCTGGGTGTTGCTTTGGTGGGCAGAGCTTTAATCCGCTTGTCTACGGATTAAATAAAACTTTAATAAAAAGTTTAATCCGCTTGTCTGCTGATGCATGGGGCTGGGTTCCCTCCCTGTTGGTTGTTTGGCCTGAGGCGACCCAGCCCTGGAGCCTACCTTGCTCTTGGTGGGGCTAATGGCGGACTCTGGGAGGGCTCACACCAAGGAGTATTTCCCAGAACTTCTGCTGCCAGTGTCGTTGTCCTCACGGTGAGCCACAGCCACAGCCACCACCTGCCTCTGCAGGAGACCCTCTAAAAGTAGCAGGTAGTTCTGGTCATTCTCCTACAGGGTCACTGCTCCTTCCCCTGGGTCCTGATGTGCACACTACTTTGTGTGTGCCCTCCAAGAGTGGAGTATCTGAGTGGAGTTGAGACTCTGAGACTCTGTGTGGAGTTGCACAGACTCTGGGTCCTGTGAAGCTTCGATGTTTTGTGATTCTAGAAATCCTATAGGAGACGGTCCACAGCAGGTGACGCTAATGTTGTCAGTAGAGGTGTTGAAGCCAAAGATCTGCAGTTCCAACTAGAGGTGCCGATGTACATACAGGACAAAATCATCTCGTGTGAATGTAGTTCAGGCATGTTTAAGATGAATGCAGTCATGTTAATGTCTACCATATTCTATCTTGAGCCTCTCCTCAGGGACCCCCTCCTCAGTTCCTGAGGCTCCTGTAAGTCATGTACAGGGGACTGGAGAGTGGGCTCTGTCCAGTCTGAGCCCTGAGTTACCCTGTGTGTATCTTAGGATACTTTGTATTTCTGTGGTGTCCGTTGTAACATCATCTCTTTCATTTCAGATTTATTTGGGCCCTCTCTTTTTAAAAAAACATACTACTGTTGTCTTTTATTCTCTACAGAAGTTTAATAAGTGTTTGATCTACTATCCTTACCCTATGTATACTTTTTGCAGTGAGATTTTTACTTTTCTTTGTTTCCTTGTTACTATCAATAATTAGTGAGACTTCTTTTAAGCTACCTTCAACATTGCTTATAAAGCTGCTTTATTAGTGATGACAGAGCCTTAATGGAAGTCATGTTCTGGTTGTAAATTAGAATGCAATGTGCCAGCAAATAGCCCCTTAAGTTTATGTCTCATTACTTCTTGTTCTTTTTTTAATTTAATTTTTATTTTTTGTCAGAGCAAATTTAATTAAAATGTTTTGTTTCTTCTAGGTGTGAAAGATGTGGTTCTTTTAAACATATACATATATCTATTCTTCTTTGGATCATTTTCCCATGTAGGTTATGACACGATGTTGAGTAGTCTTGTCTTGGTATTACGTAGGTCTTTGGTGATTACATATTTCACATGTGTTTCTATATCTATCTTAACCCCAATATCCTAATGTATCCAATCCTCACACCTTTCCATTTGGTGAACCATAAGTTTGTTTAATGAATCTGTGATTGCATTTCTCTGTGGAAATATCTTCATTGGTATCAATTTTTAGCTAAGACCTATAAGTGATATTATAGGATATGTGTCTTTTGCTTTCTGACTTAGTACAATTTGCCTGATTACCTCAAGAATCATACATGGTGCTGCAAATGGCATTGTTTCATTTTTTTCCCTGGCTAATATTCCATCTGTACGTGTACCAGTTCTTCTTTGGCCACGCACCTCTTGATGGACTTTCTGGTTGCCTCCATGTCTTGGCTATTGTAATACTGCTGCAATGCACATTTGCTTGCCTGTGTCTTTCCAGTTATATCTTCTTATGTTATAGGCCAAGGAGTGGGCTTGCTGTATCATATGGTAGCTCAGTGTGTATGTTTTAAAGGCACCACCATTCAGTTCTCATTAGTGGCTCTTTCCAGGTTACGTCCCACTTAAAATTGAGGGTATGCATTTCTCCAAAACACCTTCAATATTTATTGTTTGTAGTTTTCTTGCTGATGGTTATTCTAACAGGTGCGAGCTGATACCTATCTGTGGTTGAATTTGCATGTGTCCCATAATCTGTTGAAATTGAGCTTTAAAGCATGCCCTTTTTATTTATCAAACTGTGATTACAGCTTAGTTCTTCAAAGTGTTTTCTTAAAGTAAGTGTCACATTTTGAAAATTTTTGGCCATTACCTCCCTCAAGACATTTTGAGGGCACGTTTCATTTACAGCCCTGAAGTACTTGTTCATATGAAGTGACCATTAGCACAGGTTTTAAAGCTGCTTTTGCAGGTAACGGCCAGAGGGTGGCAGCCTTTCTACGTTCGCAATCTGGTAAATAGGGAAAGAGACCTTCAGCCCCAAGAGTGTCCAGCTTTATTTCTCATCCAGCTGTGGGTCTAGATATGGTCACACCAGGTTGCATCACAGCCCCGGAACGAATTATGTAAAAATTTCTCCCTCTATCACTGTCTTTGTTTTTTGGGATTTTAAAGTAATTTATTTTTATAATGGGGTTTACCTGATTTTCACTGCTGTGTTTATGCCCCTTTACACCCACTTGATTCACTTACAGAGAGAAATCAATACAGAGGTTTTAAGATTTTTACTAGTCAGATATATTCTTGTTCGTTGAATAGGGGGTGTTGCATCCACTTCACTGAGCAAGGAGTAGGTCTTGTCTATTACATATTGGGTTTATGGATCGGTATTTGAGCTAATATGAAACCCTTGTTTTATGCATCACCCCACCTCACCTTTCCCGTTAAGCAGCCATAGTGTGTTTTCTGCATGTGTGACTCTGTTCTGTTTTGTAATTCAGTTCAAGTGTAACGGTTTTTACATTCCCTCTACAAGTGATATCTTATGATAAGTGTCTTTTTCTGTGTGACTTATTTCACTTAGAATCGTCAAACCTAAATCCACTCATCATGCTGCTAATAGCCTTATGACATTGATTTCATGGCTGAGTGATATTCCCTTGTACATAAGGACCACAACATCGTTATCCATTTTCCTATTTCCTGGGATATTTAAGGTGTAATGAAGAGGAGGTTCTTGTCAACAGAGCAGCCCTAAACTTTGGTGTGCCTGTGTCTTGCTGATTTTTAGTTTTCCCAATTTATACGCCCATGAGTGGAAATGCCCTATGCTCTCTAAGCTGTGTTTTTTAGATGTTTCAGGACACACCGTACACTTCTCCAGAGTGGCTGTTGGCAATTTACATCCCGCCCATCAGTGTAGCAAGGCTCCCATTTCTCAATGGCCTGTCCTGCATTGCTGGTTTTGAGACTTTTTTCAGCATGGCCCTTTTGACCGATGGGTAGCGAGTCTTCTTTGTAGCGCTGATTTGCCTTTCCAGGTTGCTTGGTTGGCCAAAAAGGGCGTATGCGTTTTTTCCTGAATATATTCAGGAAAAAACGCATACGCCCTTTTTGGCCAAGGGCATCATTGTCAACGTTTTGCCGCTTTTCATGTGCTTTAAAGGCGATTCGAATCTACCTCCTGAAATCTGTTTCCTGCAATTCTGCCTTGATTTCAAATCCTCTTCTTTGCCTTCCCTCAATATATTTGTGGACGAGAGTTATCATTTATAACTCTGCAGCTTTGTGAATTGCAGTGCCCTGAAGCTCCATTTTACAACTCGCTTTTTTGGGAGCTGGCCGCAAAAGCACTGGATGGCTTCAGGCCCTGTTCTTGTTCCGGGGGGGATGATGAGCCTGTGGTTAATTCTTCTTCCTGATGGGAAAATAGAGTGATCTGTGCCTTTCCCAACAACAAGAGCTAGTCTCTCACTGGTTCCCCGTCTTCCCGTTCATCCTCAGGAAAAATTGCAACCTGTACGGAACAGGAGGTTAAAGGTGCTGATGCTCCAAGTAGGGAGATTGCTAGCAAAGCGGCTGGAATGGCGACACCGGGCACAAGGAGAAGAGAAATGAGGTGCGTTTTAGAAACCTTTCCCCATCACATGGTGTACCATCTTTTTGTTTTCTCATGCATGTTTTCGATGTAGGAAGATGCCCTTGAACCAGGAGATTTGGGACCCATGCGATGGGTACCACGCAGTATTACTTTAAAGGGTCTGCGTTTGCTCACCCAACCTCACCAAACCTCTCAGCCCCAAGAGTGTCGACCCTTATGTCTCATCCAGCTGTGGGTCTAGATATGGTCAATCCAGGTTGCATCACAGCCCCTGAACGCATTGTGTAAGAATTTCTCTCTCTTTCACTGTCTTTGTTTCATGGGTTTTTCAAAGTAATTTATTTTTATAATGGGGTTTAGCTGCTTTTCACTGCTGTGTTTATGCCGCTTTACACCCACTTGACACACTAACAGAGAGATATCAATACATAGGTTTTAAGATTATTACTAGTCAGATATATTCTTGTGCGGTGAATAGGGTGTGTTGAGTCCAGTTCTCTGGTCAAGGAGTAGGTCTTGTCTATTACATATTGGGTTTATGAAACGGTATCTGAGCTAATTTGAAACCCTTGTTTTATGTATCACTCCACCTCACCTTTCCCGTTAAGCAGCCATAATGTGTTTTCTGCATGTGTGACTCTGTTCTGTTTTGTAATTCAGTTCAAGTGTAACGGTTTTTACATTCCCTCTATAAGTGATACCTTATTTGAAGTGTCCTTTTCTGTGTGACTTATTTCACTTAGAATCGTCGTACCTAAATCCACTCATCATGCTTCTACTAGCCTTATGACATTGATTTCATGGCTGAGTGATATTCCATTGTACATAAGGACCACAACTTCTTTATCCATTTTTCTCTTTCCTGGGATATTGAAGGTGGAATGAAGTGAAGGTCCTTGTCAACAGAGCAGCCCTAAACTTTGGGGTGCTTGTGTCTTGCTGATTTTTCATTTTCCCAATTTATACCCCCATGAGTGGAAGTGCCCTATGCTCTCTAAGCTGTGTTTTTTAGATGTTTCAGGACACACCGTACACTTCTCCAGAGTGGCTGTTGGCAATTTACATCACGCCCATCAGTGTAGCAAGGCTCCCATTTCTCAATGGCCTGTCCTGCATTGCTGGTTTTGAGACTTTTTTCAGCATGGCCCTTTTGACCGATGGGTAGCGAGTCTTCTTTGTAGCGCTGATTTGCCTTTCCAGGTTGCTTGGTTGGCCAAAAAGGGCGTATGCGTTTTTTCCTGAATATATTCAGGAAAAAACGCATACGCCCTTTTTGGCCAAGGGCATCATTGTCAACGTTTTGCCGCTTTTCATGTGCTTTAAAGGCGATTCGAATCTACCTCCTGAAATCTGTTTCCTGCAATTCTGCCTTGATTTCAAATCCTCTTCTTTGCCTTCCCTCAATATATTTGTGGACGAGAGTTATCATTTATAACTCTGCAGGTTTGTGAATTGCAGTGCCCTGAAGCTCCATTTTACAACTCGCTTTTTTGGGAGCTGGCCGCAAAAGCACTGGATGGCTTCAGGCCCTGTTCTTGTTCCGGGGGGGATGATGAGCCTGTGGTTAATTCTTCTTCCTGATGGGAAAATAGAGTGATCTGTGCCTTTCCCAACAACAAGAGCTAGTCTCTCACTGGTTCCCCGTCTTCCCGTTCATCCTCAGGAAAAATTGCAACCTGTACGGAACAGGAGGTTAAAGGTGCTGATGCTCCAAGTAGGGAGATTGCTAGCAAAGCGGCTGGAATGGCGACACAGGGCACAAGGAGAAGAGAAATGAGGTGCGTTTTAGAAACCTTTCCCCATCACATGGTGTACCATCTTTTTGTTTTCTCATGCATGTTTTCGATGTAGGAAGATGCCCTTGAACCTGGAGATTTGGGACCCATGCGATGGGTACCACGCAGTATTACTTTAAAGGGTCTGCGTTTGCTCACCCAACCTCACCAAACCTCTCAGCCCCAAGAGTGTCCACCCTTATGTCTCATCCAGCTGTGGATCTAGATATGGTCAATCCAGGTTGCATCACAGCCCCTGAACGCATTGTGTAAGAATTTCTCTCTCTTTCACTGTCTTTGTTTCATGGGTTTGTAAAAGTAATTTATTTTTATAATGGGGTTTAGCTGCTTTTCACTGCTGTGTTTATGCCGCTTTACACCCACTTGACACACTAACAGAGAGATATCAATACATAGGTTTTAAGATTATTACTAGTCAGATATATTCTTGTGCGGTGAATAGGGCGTGTTGAGTCCAGTTCTCTGAGCAAGGAGTAGGTCTTGTCTATTACATATTGGGTTTATGGAACGGTATCTGAGCTAATTTGAAACCCTTGTTTTATGTATCACCCCACCTCACCTTTCCCGTTAAGCAGCCATAGTGTGTTTTCTGCATGTGTGACTCTGTTCTGTTTTGTAATTCAGTTCAAGTGTAACGGTTTTGACATTCCCTCTATAAGTGATACCTTATGAGAAGTGTCCTTTTCTGTGTGACTTATTTCACTTAGAATCGTCGTACCTAAATCCACTCATCATGCTGCTACTAGCCTTATGACATTGATTTCATGGCTGAGTGATATTCCATTGTACATAAGGACCACAACTTCTTTATCCATTTTTCTCTTTCCTGGGATATTGAAGGTGGAATGAAGTGGAGGTCCTTGTCAACAGAGCAGCCCTAAACTTTGGGGTGCTTGTGTCTTGCTGATTTTTCATTTTCCCAATTTATACCCCCATGAGTGGAAGTGCCCTATGCTCTCTAAGCTGTGTTTTTTAGATGTTTCAGGACACACCGTACACTTCTCCAGAGTGGCTGTTGGCAATTTACATCCCGCCCATCAGTGTAGCAAGGCTCCCATTTCTCCATGGCCTGTCCTGCATTGCTGGTTTTGAGACTTTTTTCAGCATGGCCCTTTTGACCGATGGGTAGCGAGTCTTCTTTGTAGCGCTGATTTGCCTTTCCAGGTTGCTTGGTTGGCCAAAAAGGGCGTATGCGTTTTTTCCTGAATATATTCAGGAAAAAACGCATACGCCCTTTTTGGCCAAGGGCATCATTGTCAACGTTTTGCCGCTTTTCATGTGCTTTAAAGGCGATTTGAATCTACCTCCTGAAATATGTTTCCTGCAATTCTTCCTTGATTTCAAATCCTCTTCTTTGCCTTCCCTCAATATATTTGTGGACGAGAGTTATCATTTATAACTCTGCAGGTTTGTGAATTGCAGTGCCCTGAAGCTCCATTTTACAACTCGCTTTTTTGGGAGCTAGCCGCAAAAGCACTGGATGGCTTCAGGCCCTGTTCTTGTTCCGGGGGGGATGATGAGCCTGTGGTTAATTCTTCTTGCTGATGGGAAAATAGAGTGATCTGTGCCTGTCCCAACAACAAGAGCTAGTCTCTCACTGGTTCCCCGTCTTCCCGTTCATCCTCAGGAAAAATTGCAACCTGTACGGAACAGGAGGTTAAAGGTGCTGATGCTCCAAGTAGGGAGATTGCTAGGAAAGCGGCTGGAATGGCGACCCCGGGCACAAGGAGAAGAGAAATGAGGTGCGTTTTAGAAACCTTTCCCCATCACATGGTGTACCATCTTCTGGGTTTCTCGTGCATGTTTTCGATGTAGGAAGATGCCCTTGAACCTGGAGATTTGGGACCCATGCGATGGGTACCAGGCAGTATTACTTTAAAGGGTCTGCGTTTGCTCACCCAACCTCACCAAACCTCTCAGCCCCAAGAGTGTCCACCCTTATGTCTCATCCAGCTGTGGGTCTAGATATGGTCAATCCAGGTTGCATCACAGCCCATGAACGCATTGTGTAAGAATTTCTCTCTCTTTCACTGTCTTGGTTTCATGGGTTTTTCGAAGTAATTTATTTTTATAATGGGGTTTAGCTGCTTTTCACTGCTGTGTTTATGCCGCTTTACACCCACTTGACACACTAACAGAGAGATATCAATACATAGGTTTTAAGATTATTACTAGTCAGATATATTCTTGTGCGGTGAATAGGGCGTGTTGAGTCCAGTTCTCTGAGCAAGGAGTAGGTCTTGTCTATTACATATTGGGTTTATGGAACGGTATCTGAGCTAATTTGAAACCCTTGTTTTATGTATCACCCCACCTCACCTTTCCCGTTAAGCAGCCATAGTATGTTTTCTGCATGTGTGACTCTGTTCTGTTTTGTAATTCAGTTCAAGTGTAACGCTTTTTACATGCCCTCTATAAGTGATACCTTATGAGAAGTGTCCTTTTCTGTGTGACTTATTTCACTTAGAATCGTCGTACCTAAATCCACTCATCATGCTGCTACTAGCCTTATGACATTGATTTCATGGCTGAGTGATATTCCATTGTACATAAGGACCACAACTTCTTTATCCATTTTTCTCTTTCCTGGGATATTGAAGGTGGAATGAAGTGGAGGTCCTTGTCAACAGAGCAGCCCTAAACTTTGGGGTGCTTGTGTCTTGCTGATTTTTCATTTTCCCAATTTATACCCCCATGAGTGGAAGTGCCCTATGCTCTCTAAGCTGTGTTTTTTAGATGTTTCAGGACACACTGTACACTTCTCCAGAGTGGCTGTTGGCAATTTACATCCCGCCTATCAGTGTACCAAGGCTCCCATTTCTCCATGGCCTGTCCTGCATTTCTGGTTTTGACACGTTTTTCAGCATGGCCCTTTTGACCGAAGGGTAGCGAGTCTTCTTTGTAGCACTGATTTGCCTTTCCAGGTTGCTTGGTTGGCCAAAAAGGGCGTATGCGTTTTTTCCTGAATATATTCAGGAAAAAACGCATACGCCCTTTTTGGCCAAGGGCATCATTGTCAACGTTTTGCCGCTTTTCATGTGCTTTAAAGGCGATTCGAATCTACCTCCTGAAATCTGTTTCCTGCAATTCTGCCTTGATTTCAAATCCTCTTCTTTGCCTTCCCTCAATATATTTGTGGACGAGAGTTATCATTTATAACTCTGCAGGTTTGTGAATTGCAGTGCCCTGAAGCTCCATTTTACAACTCGCTTTTTTGGGAGCTGGCCGCAAAAGTGCAAGATGGCTTCAGGCCCTGTTCTGGTTCCGGGGGGGGAGGATGAGCCTGTGGTTAATTCTTCTTCCTGATGGGAAAATAGAGTGACCTGTGCCTGTCCCAACACCAAGAGCTAGTCTCTCACTGGTTCCCCGTCTACCCGTTCATCCTCAGGAAAAATTGCAACCTGTACGGAGCAGGAGGTTAAAGGTGCTGATGCTCCAAGTAGGGAGATTGCTAGGAAAGCGGCTGGAATGGCGACCCCGGGCACAAGGAGAAGAGAAATGAGGTGCGTTTTAGAAACCTTTCCCCATCACATGGTGTACCATCTTTTTGTTTTCTCATGCATGTTTTCGATGTAGGAAGATGCCCTTGAACCAGGAGATTTGGGACCCATGCGATGGGTACCACGCAGTATTACTTTAAAGGGTCTGTGTTTGCTCACCCAACCTCACCAAACCTCTCAGCCCCAAGAGTGTCCACCCTTATGTCTCATCCAGCTGTGGATCTAGATATGGTCAATCCAGGTTGCATCACAGCCCCTGAACGCATTGTGTAAGAATTTCTCTCTCTTTCACTGTCTTTGTTTCATGGGTTTGTAAAAGTAATTTATTTTTATAATGGGGTTTAGCTGCTTTTCACTGCTGTGTTTATGCCGCTTTACACCCACTTGACACACTAACAGAGAGATATCAATACATAGGTTTTAAGATTATTACTAGTCAGATATATTCTTGTGCGGTGAATAGGGCGTTTTGAGTCCAGTTCTCTGAGCAAGGAGTAGGTCTTGTCTATTACATATTGGGTTTATGGAACGGTATCTGAGCTAATTTGAAACCCTTGTTTTATGTATCACCCCACCTCACCTTTCCCGTTAAGCAGCCATAGTGTGTTTTCTGCATGTGTGACTCTGTTCTGTTTTGTAATTCAGTTCAAGTGTAACGGTTTTGACATTCCCTCTATAAGTGATACCTTATGAGAAGTGTCCTTTTCTGTGTGACTTATTTCACTTAGAATCGTCATACCTAAATCCACTCATCATGCTGCTACTAGCCTTATGACATTGATTTCATGGCTGAGTGATATTCCATTGTACATAAGGACCACAACTTCTTTATCCATTTTTCTCTTTCCTGGGATATTGAAGGTGGAATGAAGTGGAGGTCCTTGTCAACAGAGCAGCCCTAAACTTTGGGGTGCTTGTGTCTTGCTGATTTTTCATTTTCCCAATTTATACCCCCATGAGTGGAAGTGCCCTATGCTCTCTAAGCTGTGTTTTTTAGATGTTTCAGGACACACCGTACACTTCTCCAGAGTGGCTGTTGGCAATTTACATCCCGCCCATCAGTGTAGCAAGGCTCCCATTTCTCCATGGCCTGTCCTGCATTTCTGGTTTTGAGACTTTTTTCAGCATGGCCCTTTTGACCGATGGGTAGCGAGTCTTCTTTGAAGCGCTGATTTGCCTTTCCAGGTTGCTTGGTTGGCCAAAAAGGGCGTATGCGTTTTTTCCTGAATATATTCAGGAAAAAACGCATACGCCCTTTTTGGCCAAGGGCATCATTGTCAACGTTTTGCCGCTTTTCATGTGCTTTAAAGGCGATTCGAATCTACCTCCTGAAATCTGTTTCGTGCAATTCTGCCTTGATTTCAAATCCTCTTCTTTGCCTTCCCTCAATATATTTGTGGACGAGAGTTATCATTTATAACTCTGCAGTTTTGTGAATTGCAGTGCCCTGAAGCTCCATTGTACAACTCGCTTTTTTGGGAGCTGGCCGCAAAAGTGCAAGATGGCTTCAGGCCCTGTTCTGGTTCCGGGGGGGGAGGATGAGCCTGTGGTTAATTCTTCTTCCTGATGGGAAAATAGAGTGACCTGTGCCTGTCCCAACACCAAGAGCTAGTCTCTCACTGGTTCCCCGTCTACCCGTTCATCCTCAGGAAAAATTGCTACCTGTACGGAACAGGAGGTTAAAGGTGCTGATGCTCCAAGTAGGGAGATTGCTAGGAAAGCGGCTGGAATGGCGACCCCGGGCACAAGGAGAAGAGAAATGAGGTGCGTTTTAGAAACCTTTCCCCATCACATGGTGTACCATCTTTTTGTTTCCTCATGCATGTTTTCGATGTAGGAAGATGCCCTTGAACCAGGAGATTTGGGACCCATGCGATGGGTACCACGCAGTATTACTTTAAAGGGTCTGCGTTTGCTCACCCAACCTCACCAAACCTCTCAGCCCCAAGAGTGTCCACCCTTATGTCTCATCCAGCTGTGGATCTAGATATGGTCAATCCAGGTTGCATCACAGCCCCTGAACGCATTGTGTAAGAATTTCTCTCTCTTTCACTGTCTTTGTTTCATGGGTTTGTAAAAGTAATTTATTTTTATAATGGGGTTTAGCTGCTTTTCACTGCTGTGTTTATGCCGCTTTACACCCACTTGACACACTAACAGAGAGATATCAATACATAGGTTTTAAGATTATTACTAGTCAGATATATTCTTGTGCGGTGAATAGGGCGTGTTGAGTCCAGTTCTCTAAGCAAGGAGTAGGTCTTGTCTATTACATATTGGGTTTATGGAACGGTATCTGAGCTAATTTGAAACCCTTGTTTTATGTATCACCCCACCTCACCTTTCCCGTTAAGTAGCCATAGTGTGTTTTCTGCATGTGTGACTCTGTTCTGTTTTGTAATTCAGTTCAAGTGTAACGGTTTTGACATTCCCTCTATAAGTGATACCTTATGAGAAGTGTCCTTTTCTGTGTGACTTATTTCACTTAGAATCGTCGTACCTAAATCCACTCATCATGCTGCTACTAGCCTTATGACATTGATTTCATGGCTGAGTGATATTCCATTGTACATAAGGACCACAACTTCTTTATCCATTTTTCTCTTTCCTGGGATATTGAAGGTGGAATGAAGTGGAGGTCCTTGTCAACAGAGCAGCCCTAAACTTTGGGGTGCTTGTGTCTTGCTGATTTTTCATTTTCCCAATTTATACCCCCATGAGTGGAAGTGCCCTATGCTCTCTAAGCTGTGTTTTTTAGATGTTTCAGGACACACCGTACACTTCTCCAGAGTGGCTGTTGGCAATTTACATCCCGCCCATCAGTGTAGCAAGGCTCCCATTTCTCCATGGCCTGTCCTGCATTTCTGGTTTTGAGACTTTTTTCAGCATGGCCCTTTTGACCGATGGGTAGCGAGTCTTCTTTGTAGCGCTGATTTGCCTTTCCAGGTTGCTTGGTTGGCCAAAAAGGGCGTATGCGTTTTTTCCTGAATATATTCAGGAAAAAACGCATACGCCCTTTTTGGCCAAGGGCATCATTGTCAACGTTTTGCCGCTTTTCATGTGCTTTAAAGGCGATTCGAATCTACCTCCTGAAATCTGTTTCCTGCAATTCTTCCTTGATTTCAAATCCTCTTCTTTGCCTTCCCTCAATATATTTGTGGACGAGAGTTATCATTTATAACTCTGCAGGTTTGTGAATTGCAGTGCCCTGAAGCTCCATTTTACAACTCGCTTTTTTGGGAGCTAGCCGCAAAAGCACTGGATGGCTTCAGGCCCTGTTCTTGTTCCGGGGGGGATGATGAGCCTGTGGTTAATTCTTCTTGCTGATGGGAAAATAGAGTGATCTGTGCCTGTCCCAACAACAAGAGCTAGTCTCTCACTGGTTCCCCGTCTTCCCGTTCATCCTCAGGAAAAATTGCAACCTGTACGGAACAGGAGGTTAAAGGTGCTGATGCTCCAAGTAGGGAGATTGCTAGGAAAGCGGCTGGAATGGCGACCCCGGGCACAAGGAGAAGAGAAATGAGGTGCGTTTTAGAAACCTTTCCCCATCACATGGTGTACCATCTTCTGGGTTTCTCGTGCATGTTTTCGATGTAGGAAGATGCCCTTGAACCTGGAGATTTGGGACCCATGCGATGGGTACCAGGCAGTATTACTTTAAAGGGTCTGCGTTTGCTCACCCAACCTCACCAAACCTCTCAGCCCCAAGAGTGTCCACCCTTATGTCTCATCCAGCTGTGGGTCTAGATATGGTCAATCCAGGTTGCATCACAGCCCATGAACGCATTGTGTAAGAATTTCTCTCTCTTTCACTGTCTTGGTTTCATGGGTTTTTCGAAGTAATTTATTTTTATAATGGGGTTTAGCTGCTTTTCACTGCTGTGTTTATGCCGCTTTACACCCACTTGACACACTAACAGAGAGATATCAATACATAGGTTTTAAGATTATTACTAGTCAGATATATTCTTGTGCGGTGAATAGGGCGTGTTGAGTCCAGTTCTCTGAGCAAGGAGTAGGTCTTGTCTATTACATATTGGGTTTATGGAACGGTATCTGAGCTAATTTGAAACCCTTGTTTTATGTATCACCCCACCTCACCTTTCCCGTTAAGCAGCCATAGTATGTTTTCTGCATGTGTGACTCTGTTCTGTTTTGTAATTCAGTTCAAGTGTAACGCTTTTTACATGCCCTCTATAAGTGATACCTTATGAGAAGTGTCCTTTTCTGTGTGACTTATTTCACTTAGAATCGTCGTACCTAAATCCACTCATCATGCTGCTACTAGCCTTATGACATTGATTTCATGGCTGAGTGATATTCCATTGTACATAAGGACCACAACTTCTTTATCCATTTTTCTCTTTCCTGGGATATTGAAGGTGGAATGAAGTGGAGGTCCTTGTCAACAGAGCAGCCCTAAACTTTGGGGTGCTTGTGTCTTGCTGATTTTTCATTTTCCCAATTTATACCCCCATGAGTGGAAGTGCCCTATGCTCTCTAAGCTGTGTTTTTTAGATGTTTCAGGACACACTGTACACTTCTCCAGAGTGGCTGTTGGCAATTTACATCCCGCCTATCAGTGTACCAAGGCTCCCATTTCTCCATGGCCTGTCCTGCATTTCTGGTTTTGAGACTTTTTTCAGCATGGCCCTTTTGACCGATGGGTAGCGAGTCTTCTTTGAAGCGCTGATTTGCCTTTCCAGGTTGCTTGGTTGGCCAAAAAGGGCGTATGCGTTTTTTCCTGAATATATTCAGGAAAAAACGCATACGCCCTTTTTGGCCAAGGGCATCATTGTCAACGTTTTGCCGCTTTTCATGTGCTTTAAAGGCGATTCGAATCTACCTCCTGAAATCTGTTTCGTGCAATTCTGCCTTGATTTCAAATCCTCTTCTTTGCCTTCCCTCAATATATTTGTGGACGAGAGTTATCATTTATAACTCTGCAGTTTTGTGAATTGCAGTGCCCTGAAGCTCCATTGTACAACTCGCTTTTTTGGGAGCTGGCCGCAAAAGTGCAAGATGGCTTCAGGCCCTGTTCTGGTTCCGGGGGGGGAGGATGAGCCTGTGGTTAATTCTTCTTCCTGATGGGAAAATAGAGTGACCTGTGCCTGTCCCAACACCAAGAGCTAGTCTCTCACTGGTTCCCCGTCTACCCGTTCATCCTCAGGAAAAATTGCTACCTGTACGGAACAGGAGGTTAAAGGTGCTGATGCTCCAAGTAGGGAGATTGCTAGGAAAGCGGCTGGAATGGCGACCCCGGGCACAAGGAGAAGAGAAATGAGGTGCGTTTTAGAAACCTTTCCCCATCACATGGTGTACCATCTTTTTGTTTCCTCATGCATGTTTTCGATGTAGGAAGATGCCCTTGAACCAGGAGATTTGGGACCCATGCGATGGGTACCACGCAGTATTACTTTAAAGGGTCTGCGTTTGCTCACCCAACCTCACCAAACCTCTCAGCCCCAAGAGTGTCCACCCTTATGTCTCATCCAGCTGTGGATCTAGATATGGTCAATCCAGGTTGCATCACAGCCCCTGAACGCATTGTGTAAGAATTTCTCTCTCTTTCACTGTCTTTGTTTCATGGGTTTGTAAAAGTAATTTATTTTTATAATGGGGTTTAGCTGCTTTTCACTGCTGTGTTTATGCCGCTTTACACCCACTTGACACACTAACAGAGAGATATCAATACATAGGTTTTAAGATTATTACTAGTCAGATATATTCTTGTGCGGTGAATAGGGCGTGTTGAGTCCAGTTCTCTAAGCAAGGAGTAGGTCTTGTCTATTACATATTGGGTTTATGGAACGGTATCTGAGCTAATTTGAAACCCTTGTTTTATGTATCACCCCACCTCACCTTTCCCGTTAAGTAGCCATAGTGTGTTTTCTGCATGTGTGACTCTGTTCTGTTTTGTAATTCAGTTCAAGTGTAACGGTTTTGACATTCCCTCTATAAGTGATACCTTATGAGAAGTGTCCTTTTCTGTGTGACTTATTTCACTTAGAATCGTCGTACCTAAATCCACTCATCATGCTGCTACTAGCCTTATGACATTGATTTCATGGCTGAGTGATATTCCATTGTACATAAGGACCACAACTTCTTTATCCATTTTTCTCTTTCCTGGGATATTGAAGGTGGAATGAAGTGGAGGTCCTTGTCAACAGAGCAGCCCTAAACTTTGGGGTGCTTGTGTCTTGCTGATTTTTCATTTTCCCAATTTATACCCCCATGAGTGGAAGTGCCCTATGCTCTCTAAGCTGTGTTTTTTAGATGTTTCAGGACACACCGTACACTTCTCCAGAGTGGCTGTTGGCAATTTACATCCCGCCCATCAGTGTAGCAAGGCTCCCATTTCTCCATGGCCTGTCCTGCATTTCTGGTTTTGAGACTTTTTTCAGCATGGCCCTTTTGACCGATGGGTAGCGAGTCTTCTTTGTAGCGCTGATTTGCCTTTCCAGGTTGCTTGGTTGGCCAAAAAGGGCGTATGCGTTTTTTCCTGAATATATTCAGGAAAAAACGCATACGCCCTTTTTGGCCAAGGGCATCATTGTCAACGTTTTGCCGCTTTTCATGTGCTTTAAAGGCGATTCGAATCTACCTCCTGAAATCTGTTTCCTGCAATTCTGCCTTGATTTCAAATCCTCTTCTTTGCCTTCCCTCAATATATTTGTGGACGAGAGTTATCATTTATAACTCTGCAGTTTTGTGAATTGCAGTGCCCTGAAGCTCCATTTTACAACTCGCTTTTTTGGGAGCTGGCCGCAAAAGTGCAAGATGGCTTCAGGCCCTGTTCTGGTTCCGGGGGGGGAGGATGAGCCTGTGGTTAATTCTTCTTCCTGATGGGAAAATAGAGTGACCTGTGCCTGTCCCAACACCAAGAGCTAGTCTCTCACTGGTTCCCCGTCTTCCCGTTCATCCTCAGGAAAAATTGCAACCTGTACGGAACAGGAGGTTAAAGGTGCTGATGCTCCAAGTAGGGAGATTACTAGGAAAGCGGCTGGAATGGCGACCCCGGGCACAAGGAGAAGAGAAATGAGGTGCGTTTTAGAAACCTTTCCCCATCACATGGTGTACCATCTTTTTGTTTTCTCATGCATGTTTTCGATGTAGGAAGATGCCCTTGAACCTGGAGATTTGGGACTCATGCGATGGGTACCACGCAGTATTACTTTAAAGGGTCTGCGTTTGCTCACCCAACCTCACCAAACCTCTCAGCCCCAAGAGTGTCCACCCTTATGTCTCCTCCAGCTGTGGGTCTAGATATGGTCAATCCAGGTTGCATCACAGCCCCTGAACGCATTGTGTAAGAATTTCTCTCTCTTTCACTGTCTTGGTTTCATGGGTTTTTCGAAGTAATTTATTTTTATAATGGGGTTTAGCTGCTTTTCACTGCTGTGTTTATGCCGCTTTACACCCACTTGACACACTAACAGAGAGATATCAATACATAGGTTTTAAGATTATTACTAGTCAGATATATTCTTGTGCGGTGAATAGGGCGTGTTGAGTCCAGTTCTCTGAGCAAGGAGTAGGTCTTGTCTATTACATATTGGGTTTATGGAACGGTATCTGAGCTAATTTGAAACCCTTGTTTTATGTATCACCCCACCTCACCTTTCCCGTTAAGCAGCCATAGTGTGTTTTCTGCATGTGTGACTCTGTTCTGTTTTGTAATTCAGTTCAAGTGTAACGGTTTTTACATTCCCTCTATAAGTGATACCTTATGAGAAGTGTCCTTTTCTGTGTGACTTATTTCACTTAGAATCGTCGTACCTAAATCCACTCATCATGCTGCTACTAGCCTTATGACATTGATTTCATGGCTGAGTGATATTCCATTGTACATAAGGACCACAACTTCTTTATCCATTTTTCTCTTTCCTGGGATATTGAAGGTGGAATGAAGTGGAGGTCCTTGTCAACAGAGCAGCCCTAAACTTTGGGGTGCTTGTGTCTTGCTGATTTTTCATTTTCCCAATTTATACCCCCATGAGTGGAAGTGCCCTATGCTCTCTAAGCTGTGTTTTTTAGATGTTTCAGGACACACCGTACACTTCTCCAGAGTGGCTGTTGGCAATTTACATCCCGCCCATCAGTGTAGCAAGGCTCCCATTTCTCCATGGCCTGTCCTGCATTTCTGGTTTTGACACGTTTTTCAGCATGGCCCTTTTGACCGAAGGGTAGCGAGTCTTCTTTGTAGCGCTGATTTGCCTTTCCAGGTTGCTTGGTTGGCCAAAAAGGGCGTATGCGTTTTTTCCTGAATATATTCAGGAAAAAACGCATACGCCCTTTTTGGCCAAGGGCATCATTGTCAACGTTTTGCCGCTTTTCATGTGCTTTAAAGGCGATTGGAATCTACCTCCTGAAATCTGTTTCCTGCAATTCTGCCTTGATTTCAAATCCTCTTCTTTGCCTTCCCTCAATATATTTGTGGACGAGAGTTATCATTTATAACTCTGCAGGTTTGTGAATTGCAGTGCCCTGAATCTCCATTTTACAACTCGCATTTTTGGGAGCTGGCCGCAAAAGCGCAGGATGGCTTCAGGCCCTGTTCTGGTTCCGGGGGGGAGGATGAGCCTGTGGTTAATTCTTCTTCCTGATGGGAAAATAGAGTGACCTGTGCCTGTCCCAACACCAAGAGCTAGTCTCTCACTGGTTCCCCGTGTACCCGTTCATCCTCAGGACAAATTGCAACCTGTACGGAACAGGAGGTTACAGGTGCTGATGCTCCAAGTAGGGAGATTTTTAGTAAAGCGGCTGGAATGGCGAAACCAGGCACAAGGAGAAGAGAAATGAGGTGCGTTTTAGAAACCTTTCCCCATCACATGGTGTACCATCTTTTTGTTTTCTCATGCATGTTTTCGATGTAGGAAGATGCCCTTGAACCTGGAGATTTGGGACCCATGCGATGGGTACCACGCAGTATTACTTTAAAGGGTCGGCGTTTGCTCACCCAACCTCACCAAACCTCTCAGCCCCAAGAGTGTCCACCCTTATGTCTCCTCCAGCTGTGGGTCTAGATATGGTCAATCCAGGTTGCATCACAGCCCCTGAACGCATTGTGTAAGAATTTCTCTCTCTTTCACTGTCTTGGTTTCATGGGTTTTCCGAAGTAATTTATTTTTATAATGCGGTTTAGCTGCTTTTCACTGCTGTGTTTATGCCGCTTTACACCCACTTGACACACTAACAGAGAGATATCAATACATAGGTTTTAAGATTATTACTAGTGAGATATATTCTTGTGCGTTGAATAGGGTTTGTTGAGTCTAGTTCTCTGAGCAAGGAGTAGGTCTTGTCTATTACATATTGGGTTTATGGAACGGTATCTGAGCTAATTTGAAACCCTTGTTTTATGTATCACCCCACCTCACCTTTCCCGTTAAGCAGCCATAGTGTGTTTTCTGCATGTGTGACTCTGTTCTGTTTTGTAATTCAGTTCAAGTGTAACGGTTTTGACAATCCCTCTATAAGTGATACCTTATGAGAAGTGTCCTTTTCTGTGTGACTTATTTCACTTAGAATCGTCGTACCTAAATCCACTCATCATGCTGCTACTAGCCTTATGACATTGATTTCATGGCTGAGTGATATTCCATTGTACATAAGGACCACAACTTCTTTATCCATTTTTCTCTTTCCTGGGATATTGAAGGTGGAATGAAGTGGAGGTCCTTGTCAACAGAGCAGCCCTCAACTTTGGGGTGCTTGTGTCTTGCTGATTTTTCATTTTCCCAATTTATACCCCCATGAGTGGAAGTGCCCTATGCTCTCTAAGCTGTGTTTTTCAGATGTTTCAGGACACACCGTACACTTCTCCAGAGTGGCTGTTGGCAATTTACATCCCGCCCATCAGTGTAGCAAGGCTCCCATTTCTCCATGGCCTGTCCTGCATTTCTGGTTTTGAGACTTTTTTCAGCATGGCCCTTTTGACCGATGGGTAGCGAGTCTTCTTTGTAGCGCTGATTTGCCTTTCCAGGTTGCTTGGTTGGCCAAAAAGGGCGTATGCGGTTTTTCCTGAATATATTCCGGAAAAAACGCATACGCCCTTTTTGACCAAGGGCATCATTGTCAACGTTTTGCCGCTTTTCATGTGCTTTAAAGGCGATTGGAATCTACCTCCTGAAATCTGTTTCCTGCAATTCTGCCTTGATTTCAAATCCTCTTCTTTGCCTTCCCTCAATATATTTGTGGACGAGAGTTATCATTTATAACTCTGCAGGTTTGTGAATTGCAGTGCCCTGAATCTCCATTTTACAACTCGCATTTTTGGGAGCTGGCCGCAAAAGCGCAGGATGGCTTCAGGCCCTGTTCTGGTTCCGGGGGGGAGGATGAGCCTGTGGTTAATTCTTCTTCCTGATGGGAAAATAGAGTGACCTGTGCCTGTCCCAACACCAAGAGCTAGTCTCTCACTGGTTCCCCGTGTACCCGTTCATCCTCAGGACAAATTGCAACCTGTACGGAACAGGAGGTTAAAGGTGCTGATGCTCCAAGTAGGGAGATTTTTAGTAAAGCGGCTGGAATGGCGAAACCAGGCACAAGGAGAAGAGAAATGAGGTGCGTTTTAGAAACCTTTCCCCATCACATGGTGTACCATCTTTTTGTTTTCTCATGCATGTTTTCGATGTAGGAAGATGCCCTTGAACCTGGAGATTTGGGACCCATGCGATGGGTACCACGCAGTATTACTTTAAAGGGTCGGCGTTTGCTCACCCAACCTCACCAAACCTCTCAGCCCCAAGAGTGTCCACCCTTATGTCTCCTCCAGCTGTGGGTCTAGATATGGTCAATCCAGGTTGCATCACAGCCCCTGAACGCATTGTGTAAGAATTTCTCTCTCTTTCACTGTCTTTGCTTCATGGGTTTTTCGAAGTAATTTATTTTTATAATGCGGTTTAGCTGCTTTTCACTGCTGTGTTTATGCCGCTTTACACCCACTTGACACACTAACAGAGAGATATCAATACATAGGTTTTAAGATTATTACTAGTCAGATATATTCTTGTTCGGTGAATAGGGTTTGTTGAGTCTAGTTCTCTGAGCAAGGAGTAGATCTTGTCTATTACATATTGGGTTTATGGAACGGTATCTGAGCTAATTTGAAACCCTTGTTTTATGTATCACCCCACCTCACCTTTCCCGTTAAGCAGCCATAGTGTGTTTTCTGCATGTGTGACTCTGTTCTGTTTTGTAATTCAGTTCAAGTGTAACGGTTTTGACATTCCCTCTATAAGTGATACCTTATGAGAAGTGTCCTTTTCTGTGTGACTTATTTCACTTAGAATCGTCGTACCTAAATCCACTCATCATGCTGCTACTAGCCTTATGACATTGATTTCATGGCTGAGTGATATTCCATTGTACATAAGGACCACAACTTCTTTATCCATTTTTCTCTTTCCTGGGATATTGAAGGTGGAATGAAGTGGAGGTCCTTGTCAACAGAGCAGCCCTAAACTTTGGGGTGCTTGTGTCTTGCTGATTTTTCATTTTCCCAATTTATACCCCCATGAGTGGAAGTGCCCTATGCTCTCTAAGCTGTGTTTTTTAGATGTTTCAGGACACACCGTACACTTCTCCAGAGTGGCTGTTGGCAATTTACATCCCGCCCATCAGTGTAGCAAGGCTCCCATTTCTCCATGGCCTGTCCTGCATTGCTGGTTTTGAGACTTTTTTCAGCATTGCCCTTTTGACCGATGGGTAGCGAGTCTTCTTTGTAGCGCTGATTTGCCTTTCCAGGTTGCTTGGTTGGCCAAAAAGGGCGTATGCGGTTTTTCCTGAATATATTCCGGAAAAAACGCATACGCCCTTTTTGACCAAGGGCATCATTGTCAACGTTTTGCCGCTTTTCATGTGCTTTAAAGGCGATTGGAATCTACCTCCTGAAATCTGTTTCCTGCAATTCTGCCTTGATTTCAAATCCTCTTCTTTGCCTTCCCTCAATATATTTGTGGACGAGAGTTATCATTTATAACTCTGCAGGTTTGTGAATTGCAGTGCCCTGAATCTCCATTTTACAACTCGCATTTTTGGGAGCTGGCCGCAAAAGCGCAGGATGGCTTCAGGCCCTGTTCTGGTTCCGGGGGGGAGGATGAGCCTGTGGTTAATTCTTCTTCCTGATGGGAAAATAGAGTGACCTGTGCCTGTCCCAACACCAAGAGCTAGTCTCTCACTGGTTCCCCGTGTACCCGTTCATCCTCAGGACAAATTGCAACCTGTACGGAACAGGAGGTTAAAGGTGCTGATGCTCCAAGTAGGGAGATTTTTAGTAAAGCGGCTGGAATGGCGAAACCAGGCACAAGGAGAAGAGAAATGAGGTGCGTTTTAGAAACCTTTCCCCATCACATGGTGTACCATCTTTTTGTTTTCTCATGCATGTTTTCGATGTAGGAAGATGCCCTTGAACCTGGAGATTTGGGACCCATGCGATGGGTACCACGCAGTATTACTTTAAAGGGTCGGCGTTTGCTCACCCAACCTCACCAAACCTCTCAGCCCCAAGAGTGTCCACCCTTATGTCTCCTCCAGCTGTGGGTCTAGATATGGTCAATCCAGGTTGCATCACAGCCCCTGAACGCATTGTGTAAGAATTTCTCTCTCTTTCACTGTCTTTGCTTCATGGGTTTTTCGAAGTAATTTATTTTTATAATGCGGTTTAGCTGCTTTTCACTGCTGTGTTTATGCCGCTTTACACCCACTTGACACACTAACAGAGAGATATCAATACATAGGTTTTAAGATTATTACTAGTGAGATATATTCTTGTGCGTTGAATAGGGTTTGTTGAGTCTAGTTCTCTGAGCAAGGAGTAGGTCTTGTCTATTACATATTGGGTTTATGGAACGGTATCTGAGCTAATTTGAAACCCTTGTTTTATGTATCACCCCACCTCACCTTTCCCGTTAAGCAGCCATAGTGTGTTTTCTGCATGTGTGACTCTGTTCTGTTTTGTAATTCAGTTCAAGTGTAACGGTTTTGACATTCCCTCTATAAGTGATACCTTATGAGAAGTGTCCTTTTCTGTGTGACTTATTTCACTTAGAATCGTCGTACCTAAATCCACTCATCATGCTGCTACTAGCCTTATGACATTGATTTCATGGCTGAGTGATATTCCATTGTACATAAGGACCACAACTTCTTTATCCATTTTTCTCTTTCCTGGGATATTGAAGGTGGAATGAAGTGGAGGTCCTTGTCAACAGAGCAGCCCTCAATTTTGGGGTGCTTGTGTCTTGCTGATTTTTCATTTTCCCAATTTATACCCCCATGAGTGGAAGTGCCCTATGCTCTCTAAGCTGTGTTTTTCAGATGTTTCAGGACACACCGTACACTTCTCCAGAGTGGCTGTTGGCAATTTACATCCCGCCCATCAGTGTAGCAAGGCTCCCATTTCTCCATGGCCTGTCCTGCATTTCTGGTTTTGAGACTTTTTTCAGCATGGCCCTTTTGACCGATGGGTAGCGAGTCTTCTTTGTAGCCCTGATTTGCCTTTCCAGGTTGCTTGGTTGGCCAAAAAGGGCGTATGCGTTTTTTCCTGAATATATTCAGGAAAAAACGCATACGCCCTTTTTGGCCAAGGGCATCATTGTCAACGTTTTGCCGCTTTTCATGTGCTTTAAAGGCGATTGGAATCTACCTCCTGAAATCTGTTTCCTGCAATTCTGCCTTGATTTCAAATCCTCTTCTTTGCCTTCCCTCAATATATTTGTGGACGAGAGTTATCATTTATAACTCTGCAGGTTTGTGAATTGCAGTGCCCTGAATCTCCATTTTACAACTCGCATTTTTGGGAGCTGGCCGCAAAAGCGCAGGATGGCTTCAGGCCCTGTTCTGGTTCCGGGGGGGAGGATGAGCCTGTGGTTAATTCTTCTTCCTGATGGGAAAATAGAGTGACCTGTGCCTGTCCCAACACCAAGAGCTAGTCTCTCACTGGTTCCCCGTGTACCCGTTCATCCTCAGGACAAATTGCAACCTGTACGGAACAGGAGGTTAAAGGTGCTGATGCTCCAAGTAGGGAGATTGTTAGTAAAGCGGCTGGAATGGCGAACCCGGGCACAAGGAGAAGAGAAATGAGGTGCGTTTTAGAAACCTTTCCCCATCACATGGTGTACCATCTTTTTGTTTTCTCATGCATGTTTTCGATGTAGGAAGATGCCCTTGAACCTGGAGATTTGGGACCCATGCGATGGGTACCACGCAGTATTACTTTAAAGGGTCGGCGTTTGCTCACCCAACCTCACCAAACCTCTCAGCCCCAAGAGTGTCCACCCTTATGTCTCCTCCAGCTGTGGGTCTAGATATGGTCAATCCAGGTTGCATCACAGCCCCTGAACGCATTGTGTAAGAATTTCTCTCTCTTTCACTGTCTTTGCTTCATGGGTTTTTCGAAGTAATTTATTTTTATAATGCGGTTTAGCTGCTTTTCACTGCTGTGTTTATGCCGCTTTACACCCACTTGACACACTAACAGAGAGATATCAATACATAGGTTTTAAGATTATTACTAGTCAGATATATTCTTGTTCGGTGAATAGGGTTTGTTGAGTCTAGTTCTCTGAGCAAGGAGTAGATCTTGTCTATTACATATTGGGTTTATGGAACGGTATCTGAGCTAATTTGAAACCCTTGTTTTATGTATCACCCCACCTCACCTTTCCCGTTAAGCAGCCATAGTGTGTTTTCTGCATGTGTGACTCTGTTCTGTTTTGTAATTCAGTTCAAGTGTAACGGTTTTGACATTCCCTCTATAAGTGATACCTTATGAGAAGTGTCCTTTTCTGTGTGACTTATTTCACTTAGAATCGTCGTACCTAAATCCACTCATCATGCTTCTACTAGCCTTATGACATTGATTTCATGGCTGAGTGATATTCCATTGTACATAAGGACCACAACTTCTTTATCCATTTTTCTCTTTCCTGGGATATTGAAGATGGAATGAAGTGGAGGTCCTTGTCAACAGAGCAGCCCTAAACTTTGGGGTGCTTGTGTCTTGCTGATTTTTCATTTTCCCAATTTATACCCCCATGAGTGGAAGTGCCCTATGCTCTCTAAGCTGTGTTTTTTAGATGTTTCAGGACACACCGTACACTTCTCCAGAGTGGCTGTTGGCAATTTACATCCCGCCCATCAGTGTAGCAAGGCTCCCATTTCTCCATGGCCTGTCCTGCATTGCTGGTTTTGAGACTTTTTTCAGCATTGCCCTTTTGACCGATGGGTAGCGAGTCTTCTTTGTAGCGCTGATTTGCCTTTCCAGGTTGCTTGGTTGGCCAAAAAGGGCGTATGCGGTTTTTCCTGAATATATTCCGGAAAAAACGCATACGCCCTTTTTGACCAAGGGCATCATTGTCAACGTTTTGCCGCTTTTCATGTGCTTTAAAGGCGATTGGAATCTACCTCCTGAAATCTGTTTCCTGCAATTCTGCCTTGATTTCAAATCCTCTTCTTTGCCTTCCCTCAATATATTTGTGGACGAGAGTTATCATTTATAACTCTGCAGGTTTGTGAATTGCAGTGCCCTGAATCTCCATTTTACAACTCGCATTTTTGGGAGCTGGCCGCAAAAGCGCAGGATGGCTTCAGGCCCTGTTCTGGTTCCGGGGGGGAGGATGAGCCTGTGGTTAATTCTTCTTCCTGATGGGAAAATAGAGTGACCTGTGCCTGTCCCAACACCAAGAGCTAGTCTCTCACTGGTTCCCCGTGTACCCGTTCATCCTCAGGACAAATTGCAACCTGTACGGAACAGGAGGTTAAAGGTGCTGATGCTCCAAGTAGGGAGATTTTTAGTAAAGCGGCTGGAATGGCGAAACCAGGCACAAGGAGAAGAGAAATGAGGTGCGTTTTAGAAACCTTTCCCCATCACATGGTGTACCATCTTTTTGTTTTCTCATGCATGTTTTCGATGTAGGAAGATGCCCTTGAACCTGGAGATTTGGGACCCATGCGATGGGTACCACGCAGTATTACTTTAAAGGGTCGGCGTTTGCTCACCCAACCTCACCAAACCTCTCAGCCCCAAGAGTGTCCACCCTTATGTCTCCTCCAGCTGTGGGTCTAGATATGGTCAATCCAGGTTGCATCACAGCCCCTGAACGCATTGTGTAAGAATTTCTCTCTCTTTCACTGTCTTTGCTTCATGGGTTTTTCGAAGCAATTTATTTTTATAATGCGGTTTAGCTGCTTTTCACTGCTGTGTTTATGCCGCTTTACACCCACTTGACACACTAACAGAGAGATATCAATACATAGGTTTTAAGATTATTACTAGTGAGATATATTCTTGTGCGTTGAATAGGGTTTGTTGAGTCTAGTTCTCTGAGCAAGGAGTAGGTCTTGTCTATTACATATTGGGTTTATGGAACGGTATCTGAGCTAATTTGAAACCCTTGTTTTATGTATCACCCCACCTCACCTTTCCCGTTAAGCAGCCATAGTGTGTTTTCTGCATGTGTGACTCTGTTCTGTTTTGTAATTCAGTTCAAGTGTAACGGTTTTGACATTCCCTCTATAAGTGATACCTTATGAGAAGTGTCCTTTTCTGTGTGACTTATTTCACTTAGAATCGTCGTACCTAAATCCACTCATCATGCTGCTACTAGCCTTATGACATTGATTTCATGGCTGAGTGATATTCCATTGTACATAAGGACCACAACTTCTTTATCCATTTTTCTCTTTCCTGGGATATTGAAGGTGGAATGAAGTGGAGGTCCTTGTCAACAGAGCAGCCCTCAATTTTGGGGTGCTTGTGTCTTGCTGATTTTTCATTTTCCCAATTTATACCCCCATGAGTGGAAGTGCCCTATGCTCTCTAAGCTGTGTTTTTCAGATGTTTCAGGACACACCGTACACTTCTCCAGAGTGGCTGTTGGCAATTTACATCCCGCCCATCAGTGTAGCAAGGCTCCCATTTCTCCATGGCCTGTCCTGCATTTCTGGTTTTGAGACTTTTTTCAGCATGGCCCTTTTGACCGATGGGTAGCGAGTCTTCTTTGTAGCCCTGATTTGCCTTTCCAGGTTGCTTGGTTGGCCAAAAAGGGCGTATGCGTTTTTTCCTGAATATATTCAGGAAAAAACGCATACGCCCTTTTTGGCCAAGGGCATCATTGTCAACGTTTTGCCGCTTTTCATGTGCTTTAAAGGCGATTGGAATCTACCTCCTGAAATCTGTTTCCTGCAATTCTGCCTTGATTTCAAATCCTCTTCTTTGCCTTCCCTCAATATATTTGTGGACGAGAGTTATCATTTATAACTCTGCAGGTTTGTGAATTGCAGTGCCCTGAATCTCCATTTTACAACTCGCATTTTTGGGAGCTGGCCGCAAAAGCGCAGGATGGCTTCAGGCCCTGTTCTGGTTCCGGGGGGGAGGATGAGCCTGTGGTTAATTCTTCTTCCTGATGGGAAAATAGAGTGACCTGTGCCTGTCCCAACACCAAGAGCTAGTCTCTCACTGGTTCCCCGTGTACCCGTTCATCCTCAGGACAAATTGCAACCTGTACGGAACAGGAGGTTAAAGGTGCTGATGCTCCAAGTAGGGAGATTGTTAGTAAAGCGGCTGGAATGGCGAACCCGGGCACAAGGAGAAGAGAAATGAGGTGCGTTTTAGAAACCTTTCCCCATCACATGGTGTACCATCTTTTTGTTTTCTCATGCATGTTTTCGATGTAGGAAGATGCCCTTGAACCTGGAGATTTGGGACCCATGCGATGGGTACCACGCAGTATTACTTTAAAGGGTCGGCGTTTGCTCACCCAACCTCACCAAACCTCTCAGCCCCAAGAGTGTCCACCCTTATGTCTCCTCCAGCTGTGGGTCTAGATATGGTCAATCCAGGTTGCATCACAGCCCCTGAACGCATTGTGTAAGAATTTCTCTCTCTTTCACTGTCTTTGCTTCATGGGTTTTTCGAAGTAATTTATTTTTATAATGCGGTTTAGCTGCTTTTCACTGCTGTGTTTATGCCGCTTTACACCCACTTGACACACTAACAGAGAGATATCAATACATAGGTTTTAAGATTATTACTAGTCAGATATATTCTTGTTCGGTGAATAGGGTTTGTTGAGTCTAGTTCTCTGAGCAAGGAGTAGATCTTGTCTATTACATATTGGGTTTATGGAACGGTATCTGAGCTAATTTGAAACCCTTGTTTTATGTATCACCCCACCTCACCTTTCCCGTTAAGCAGCCATAGTGTGTTTTCTGCATGTGTGACTCTGTTCTGTTTTGTAATTCAGTTCAAGTGTAACGGTTTTGACATTCCCTCTATAAGTGATACCTTATGAGAAGTGTCCTTTTCTGTGTGACTTATTTCACTTAGAATCGTCGTACCTAAATCCACTCATCATGCTTCTACTAGCCTTATGACATTGATTTCATGGCTGAGTGATATTCCATTGTACATAAGGACCACAACTTCTTTATCCATTTTTCTCTTTCCTGGGATATTGAAGATGGAATGAAGTGGAGGTCCTTGTCAACAGAGCAGCCCTAAACTTTGGGGTGCTTGTGTCTTGCTGATTTTTCATTTTCCCAATTTATACCCCCATGAGTGGAAGTGCCCTATGCTCTCTAAGCTGTGTTTTTTAGATGTTTCAGGACACACCGTACACTTCTCCAGAGTGGCTGTTGGCAATTTACATCCCGCCCATCAGTGTAGCAAGGCTCCCATTTCTCCATGGCCTGTCCTGCATTGCTGGTTTTGAGACTTTTTTCAGCATTGCCCTTTTGACCGATGGGTAGCGAGTCTTCTTTGTAGCGCTGATTTGCCTTTCCAGGTTGCTTGGTTGGCCAAAAAGGGCGTATGCGGTTTTTCCTGAATATATTCCGGAAAAAACGCATACGCCCTTTTTGACCAAGGGCATCATTGTCAACGTTTTGCCGCTTTTCATGTGCTTTAAAGGCGATTGGAATCTACCTCCTGAAATCTGTTTCCTGCAATTCTGCCTTGATTTCAAATCCTCTTCTTTGCCTTCCCTCAATATATTTGTGGACGAGAGTTATCATTTATAACTCTGCAGGTTTGTGAATTGCAGTGCCCTGAATCTCCATTTTACAACTCGCATTTTTGGGAGCTGGCCGCAAAAGCGCAGGATGGCTTCAGGCCCTGTTCTGGTTCCGGGGGGGAGGATGAGCCTGTGGTTAATTCTTCTTCCTGATGGGAAAATAGAATGACCTGTGCCTGTCCCAACACCAAGAGCTAGTCTCTCACTGGTTCCCCGTGTACCCGTTCATCCTCAGGACAAATTGCAACCTGTACGGAACAGGAGGTTAAAGGTGCTGATGCTCCAAGTAGGGAGATTTTTAGTAAAGCGGCTGGAATGGCGAAACCAGGCACAAGGAGAAGAGAAATGAGGTGCGTTTTAGAAACCTTTCCCCATCACATGGTGTACCATCTTTTTGTTTTCTCATGCATGTTTTCGATGTAGGAAGATGCCCTTGAACCTGGAGATTTGGGACCCATGCGATGGGTACCACGCAGTATTACTTTAAAGGGTCGGCGTTTGCTCACCCAACCTCACCAAACCTCTCAGCCCCAAGAGTGTCCACCCTTATGTCTCCTCCAGCTGTGGGTCTAGATATGGTCAATCCAGGTTGCATCACAGCCCCTGAACGCATTGTGTAAGAATTTCTCTCTCTTTCACTGTCTTTGCTTCATGGGTTTTTCGAAGCAATTTATTTTTATAATGCGGTTTAGCTGCTTTTCACTGCTGTGTTTATGCCGCTTTACACCCACTTGACACACTAACAGAGAGATATCAATACATAGGTTTTAAGATTATTACTAGTGAGATATATTCTTGTGCGTTGAATAGGGTTTGTTGAGTCTAGTTCTCTGAGCAAGGAGTAGGTCTTGTCTATTACATATTGGGTTTATGGAACGGTATCTGAGCTAATTTGAAACCCTTGTTTTATGTATCACCCCACCTCACCTTTCCCGTTAAGCAGCCATAGTGTGTTTTCTGCATGTGTGACTCTGTTCTGTTTTGTAATTCAGTTCAAGTGTAACGGTTTTGACATTCCCTCTATAAGTGATACCTTATGAGAAGTGTCCTTTTCTGTGTGACTTATTTCACTTAGAATCGTCGTACCTAAATCCACTCATCATGCTGCTACTAGCCTTATGACATTGATTTCATGGCTGAGTGATATTCCATTGTACATAAGGACCACAACTTCTTTATCCATTTTTCTCTTTCCTGGGATATTGAAGGTGGAATGAAGTGGAGGTCCTTGTCAACAGAGCAGCCCTCAACTTTGGGGTGCTTGTGTCTTGCTGATTTTTCATTTTCCCAATTTATACCCCCATGAGTGGAAGTGCCCTATGCTCTCTAAGCTGTGTTTTTCAGATGTTTCAGGACACACCGTACACTTCTCCAGAGTGGCTGTTGGCAATTTACATCCCGCCCATCAGTGTAGCAAGGCTCCCATTTCTCCATGGCCTGTCCTGCATTTCTGGTTTTGACACTTTTTTCAGCATGGCCCTTTTGACCGATGGGTAGCGAGTCTTCTTTGTAGCCCTGATTTGCCTTTCCAGGTTGCTTGGTTGGCCAAAAAGGGCGTATGCGTTTTTTCCTGAATATATTC
>NW_028122152.1:0-56044 GCF_965194805.1 Balaenoptera borealis | reverse complement strand
TAGGGTATGGGTTAGGGTTAGGGTTAGGGTTAGTGTTAGGGTTAGGGCTCGGTTTAGGGTACAGGTTAGGATTAGGGTACGTGTTAGGGTTAGGGTAGGGGTTAGGGTTAGGGTACGTGTTAGGGTTAGGGTAGTTATTAAACCTATCCCACTCTCTAGATACCCCTTAGCACGTAAGGGAATATTATTTGGGGGTGCAGCCATGGAGAAGAGTTTAGACACTAGGATAAGATAAGGAACACACCCATTATAAAGAAATCACATTAGGATTCTCTTTTTAAGCTGTTCCTTAAAACAGTAGTGCTTAGGAAATCTATTGGAGGCAGAAGCAGTCAAGGGTAGCCTAGGGTTAGGGTTAGGCTTAGGGTTAGGCTTAGGATACGGCTTAGGTTACGGGTTCGGGGAGGGGTGCGGGTACGGCGTAGGGTATGGGTTAGGGTTAGGGTTAGGGTTAGTGTTAGGGTTAGGGCTCGGTTTAGGGTACGGGTTAGGATTAGGGTACGTGTTAGGGTTAGGGTAGGGGTTAGGGTTAGGGTACGCGTTAGGGTTAGGGTAGTTATTAAACCTATCCCACTCTCTAGATACCCCTTAGCACGTAAAGGAATATTATTTGAGGGTCCAGCCATGGAGAAGAGTTTAGACACTAGGATAAGATAAGGAACACACCCATTATAAAGAAATCACATTAGGATTCTCTTTTTAAGCTGTTCCTTAAAACACTAGTGCTTAGGAAATCTATTGGAGGCAGAAGCAGTCAAGGGTAGCCTAGGGTTAGGGTTAGGCTTAGGGTTAGGCTTAGGGTACGGCTTAGGGTACGGGTTCGGGGAGGGTTTCGGGTACGGCGTAGGGTATGGGTTAGGGTTAGGGTTAGGGTTAGTGTTAGGGTTAGGGCTCGGTTTAGGGTACGGTTAGGATTAGGGTACGTGTTAGGTTTAGGGTAGGGGTTAGGGTTAGGGTACGCGTTAGGGTTAGGGTAGTTAGTAAACCTATCCCACTCTCTAGATACCCCTTAGCACGTAAAGGAATATTATTTGGGGTTCCAGCAATGGAGAAGAATTTAGACACTAGGATAAGATAAGGAACACACCCATTATAAAGAAATCACATTAGGATTCTCTTTTTAAGCTGTTGCTTAAAACACTAGTGCTTAGGAAATCTATTGGAGGCAGAAGCAGTCAAGGGTAGCGTAGGGTTAGGGTTAGGCTTAGGGTTAGGCTTAGGGTACGGCTTAGGGTACGGGTTCGGGGAGGGTTTCGGGTACGGCGTAGGGTATGGGTTAGGGTTAGGGTTAGGGTTAGTGTTAGGGTTAGGTCTCGGTTTAGGGTACGGGTTAGGATTAGGGTATGTGTTAGGGTTAGGGTAGGGGTTAGGGTTAGGGTACGCGTTAGGGTTAGGGTAGTTAGTAAACCTATCCCACTCTCTAGATACCCCTTAGCACGTAAGGCAATATTATTTGCGGGTGCAGCCATGGAGAAGAGTTTAGACACTAGGATAAGATAAGGAACACACCCATTATAAAGAAATCACATTAGGATTCTCTTTTTAAGCTGTTCCTTAAAACACTAGTGCTTAGGAAATCTATTGGAGGCAGAAGCAGTCAAGGGTAGCCTAGGGTAAGGTTAGGCTTAGGGTTAGGCTTAGGGTACGGCTTAGGGTACGGGTTCGGGGAGGGTTTCGGGTACGGCGTAGGGTATGGGTTAGGGTTAGGGTTAGTGTTAGGGTTAGGGCTCGGTTTAGGGTACGGGTTAGGATTAGGGTACGTGTTAGGGTTAGGGTAGGGGTTAGGGTTAGGGTACGCATTAGGGTTAGGGTAGTTATTAAACCTATCCCACTCTCTAGATACCCCTTAGCACGTAAAGGAATATTATTTGGGGGTCCAGCCATGGAGAAGAGTTTAGACACTAGGATAAGATAAGGAACACACCCATTATAAAGAAATCACTTTAGGATTCTCTTTTTAAGCTGTTCCTTAAAACACTAGTGCTTAGGAAATCTATTGGAGGCAGAAGCAGTCAAGGGTAGCCTAGGGTTAGGGTTAGGCTTAGGGTTAGGGTTAGGGTACGGCTTGGGGTATGGGTTCGGGGAGGTGTTCGTGTACGGCGTAGGGTATGGGTTAGGGTTAGGGTTTGGGTTAGTGTTAGGGTTAGGGCTCGGTTTAGGGTACGGGTTAGGATTAGGGTACGTGTTAGGGTTAGGGTAGGGGTTAGGGTTAGGTTAGGCGTTAGGGCTAGGGTAGTTAGTAAACCTATCCCACTCTCTAGCTCCCCCTTAGCACGTAAAGGAATATTATTTGGGGGTCCAGCCATGGAGAAGAGTTTAGACACTAGGATAAGATAAGGAACACACCCATTATAAAGAAATCACATTAGGATTCTCTTTTTAAGCTGTTCCTTAAATCACTACTGCTTAGGAAATCAATTGGAAGCAGAAGCAGTCAAGGGTAGCCTAGGGTTAGGGTTAGGCTTAGGGTTAGGCTTAGGGTACGGCTTAGGTTACGGGTTCGGGGAGGGGTGCGGGTACGGCGTAGGGTATGGGTTAGGGTTAGGGTTAGGGTTAGTGTTAGGGTTAGGGCTCGGTTTAGGGTACGGCTTAGGATTAGGGTACGTGTTAGGGTTAGGGTAGGGGTTAGGGTTAGGGTACGCGTTAGGGTTAGGGTAGTTATTAAACCTATCCCACTCTCTAGATACCCCTTAGCACGTAAAGGAATATTATTTGAGGGTCCAGCCATGGAGAAGAGTTTAGACACTAGGATAAGATAAGGAACACACCCATTATAAAGAAATCACATTAGGATTCTCTTTTTAAGCTGTTGCTTAAAACACTAGTGCTTAGGAAATCTATTGGAGGCAGAAGCAGTCAAGGGTAGTGTAGGGTTAGGGTTAGGCTTAGGGTTAGGCTTAGGGTACGGCTTAGGGTACGGGTTCGGGGAGGGTTTCGGGTACGGCATAGGGTATGGCTTAGGGTTAGGGTTAGGGTTAGTGTTAGGGTTAGGGCTCGGTTTAGGGTACAGGTTAGTATTAGGGTACGTGTTAGGGTTAGGGTAGGGGTTAGGGTTAGGGTACGCGTTAGGTTTAGGGTAGTTATTAAACCTATCCCACTCTCTAGATACCCCTTAGCACGTAAAGGAATATTATTTGAGGGTCCAGCCATGGAGAAGAGTTTAGACACTAGGATAAGATAAGGAACACACCCATTATAAAGAAATCACATTAGGATTCTCTTTTTAAGCTGTTCCTTAAAACACTAGTGCTTAGGAAATCTATTGGAGGCAGAAGCAGTCAAGGGTAGCCTAGGGTTAGGGTTAGGCTTAGGGTTAGGCTTAGGGTACGGCTTAGGGTACGGGTTCGGGGAGGGTTTCGGGTACGGCGTAGGGTATGGGTTAGGGTTAGGGTTAGGGTTAGTGTTAGGGTTAGGGCTCGGTTTAGGGTACGGGTTAGGATTAGGGTACGTGTTAGGGTTAGGGTAGGGGTTAGGGTTAGGGTACGCGTTAGGGTTAGGGTAGTTATTAAACCTATCCCACTCTCTAAATACCCCTTAGCACGTAAAGGAATATTATTTGGGGGTCCAGCCATGGAGAAGAGTTTAGACACTAGGATAAGATAAGGAACACACCCATTATAAAGAAATCACTTTAGGATTCTCTTTTTAAGCTGTTCCTTAAAACACTAGTGCTTAGGAAATCTATTGGAGGCAGAAGCAGTCAAGGGTAGCCTAGGGTTAGGGTTAGGCTTAGGGTTAGGGTTAGGGTACGGCTTGCGGTATGGGTTCGGGGAGGGGTTCCGGTACGGCGTAGGGTATGGGTTAGGGTTAGGGTTAGGGTTAGTGTTAAGGTTAGGGCTCGGTTTAGGGTACGGGTTAGGATTAGGGTACGTGTTAGAGTTAGGGTAGGGGTTAGGGTTAGGTTACGCGTTAGGGCTAGGGTAGTTAGTAAACCTATCCCACTCTCTAGCTCCCCCTTAGCACGTAAAGGAATATTATTTGGGGGTCCAGCCATGGAGAAGAGTTTAGACACTAGGATAAGATAAGGAACACACCCATTATAAAGAAATCACATTAGGATTCTCTTTTTAAGCTGTTCCTTAAAACACTACTGCTTAGGAAATCAATTGGAGGAAGAAGCAGTCAAGGGTAGCCTAGGGTTAGGATTAGGCTTAGGGTTAGGTTTAGGGTATGGCTTAGGGTACGGGTTCGGGGAGGGGTGCGGGTACGGCGTAGGGTATGGGTTAGGGTTAGGGTTAGGGTTAGTGTTAGGGTTAGGGCTCGGTTTAGGGTACAGGTTAGGATTAGGGTACGTGTTAGGGTTAGGGTAGGGGTTAGGGTTAGGGTACGTGTTAGGGTTAGGGTAGTTATTAAACCTATCCCACTCTCTAGATACCCCTTAGCACGTAAGGGAATATTATTTGGGGGTGCAGCCATGGAGAAGAGTTTAGACACTAGGATAAGATAAGGAACACACCCATTATAAAGAAATCACATTAGGATTCTCTTTTTAAGCTGTTCCTTAAAACAGTAGTGCTTAGGAAATCTATTGGAGGCAGAAGCAGTCAAGGGTAGCCTAGGGTTAGGGTTAGGCTTAGGGTTAGGCTTAGGATACGGCTTAGGTTACGGGTTCGGGGAGGGGTGCGGGTACGGCGTAGGGTATGGGTTAGGGTTAGGGTTAGGGTTAGTGTTAGGGTTAGGGCTCGGTTTAGGGTACGGGTTAGGATTAGGGTACGTGTTAGGGTTAGGGTAGGGGTTAGGGTTAGGGTACGCGTTAGGGTTAGGGTAGTTATTAAACCTATCCCACTCTCTAGATACCCCTTAGCACGTAAAGGAATATTATTTGAGGGTCCAGCCATGGAGAAGAGTTTAGACACTAGGATAAGATAAGGAACACACCCATTATAAAGAAATCACATTAGGATTCTCTTTTTAAGCTGTTCCTTAAAACACTAGTGCTTAGGAAATCTATTGGAGGCAGAAGCAGTCAAGGGTAGCCTAGGGTTAGGGTTAGGCTTAGGGTTAGGCTTAGGGTACGGCTTAGGGTACGGGTTCGGGGAGGGTTTCGGGTACGGCGTAGGGTATGGGTTAGGGTTAGGGTTAGGGTTAGTGTTAGGGTTAGGGCTCGGTTTAGGGTACGGTTAGGATTAGGGTACGTGTTAGGTTTAGGGTAGGGGTTAGGGTTAGGGTACGCGTTAGGGTTAGGGTAGTTAGTAAACCTATCCCACTCTCTAGATACCCCTTAGCACGTAAAGGAATATTATTTGGGGTTCCAGCAATGGAGAAGAATTTAGACACTAGGATAAGATAAGGAACACACCCATTATAAAGAAATCACATTAGGATTCTCTTTTTAAGCTGTTGCTTAAAACACTAGTGCTTAGGAAATCTATTGGAGGCAGAAGCAGTCAAGGGTAGCGTAGGGTTAGGGTTAGGCTTAGGGTTAGGCTTAGGGTACGGCTTAGGGTACGGGTTCGGGGAGGGTTTCGGGTACGGCGTAGGGTATGGGTTAGGGTTAGGGTTAGGGTTAGTGTTAGGGTTAGGTCTCGGTTTAGGGTACGGGTTAGGATTAGGGTATGTGTTAGGGTTAGGGTAGGGGTTAGGGTTAGGGTACGCGTTAGGGTTAGGGTAGTTAGTAAACCTATCCCACTCTCTAGATACCCCTTAGCACGTAAGGCAATATTATTTGCGGGTGCAGCCATGGAGAAGAGTTTAGACACTAGGATAAGATAAGGAACACACCCATTATAAAGAAATCACATTAGGATTCTCTTTTTAAGCTGTTCCTTAAAACACTAGTGCTTAGGAAATCTATTGGAGGCAGAAGCAGTCAAGGGTAGCCTAGGGTAAGGTTAGGCTTAGGGTTAGGCTTAGGGTACGGCTTAGGGTACGGGTTCGGGGAGGGTTTCGGGTACGGCGTAGGGTATGGGTTAGGGTTAGGGTTAGTGTTAGGGTTAGGGCTCGGTTTAGGGTACGGGTTAGGATTAGGGTACGTGTTAGGGTTAGGGTAGGGGTTAGGGTTAGGGTACGCATTAGGGTTAGGGTAGTTATTAAACCTATCCCACTCTCTAGATACCCCTTAGCACGTAAAGGAATATTATTTGGGGGTCCAGCCATGGAGAAGAGTTTAGACACTAGGATAAGATAAGGAACACACCCATTATAAAGAAATCACTTTAGGATTCTCTTTTTAAGCTGTTCCTTAAAACACTAGTGCTTAGGAAATCTATTGGAGGCAGAAGCAGTCAAGGGTAGCCTAGGGTTAGGGTTAGGCTTAGGGTTAGGGTTAGGGTACGGCTTGGGGTATGGGTTCGGGGAGGTGTTCGTGTACGGCGTAGGGTATGGGTTAGGGTTAGTGTTTGGGTTAGTGTTAGGGTTAGGGCTCGGTTTAGGGTACGGGTTAGGATTAGGGTACGTGTTAGGGTTAGGGTAGGGGTTAGGGTTAGGTTACGCGTTAGGGCTAGGGTAGTTAGTAAACCTATCCCACTCTCTAGCTCCCCCTTAGCACGTAAAGGAATATTACTTGGGGGTCCAGCCATGGAGAAGAGTTTAGACACTAGGATAAGATAAGGAACACACCCATTATAAAGAAATCACATTAGGATTCTCTTTTTAAGCTGTTCCTTAAATCACTACTGCTTAGGAAATCAATTGGAAGCAGAAGCAGTCAAGGGTAGCCTAGGGTTAGGGTTAGGCTTAGGGTTAGGCTTAGGGTACGGCTTAGGTTACGGGTTCGGGGAGGGGTGCGGGTACGGCGTAGGGTATGGGTTAGGGTTAGGGTTAGGGTTAGTGTTAGGGTTAGGGCTCGGTTTAGGGTACGGCTTAGGATTAGGGTACGTGTTAGGGTTAGGGTAGGGTTTAGGGTTAGGGTACGCGTTAGGGTTAGGGTAGTTATTAAACCTATCCCACTCTCTAGATACCCCTTAGCACGTAAAGGAATATTATTTGAGGGTCCAGCCATGGAGAAGAGTTTAGACACTAGGATAAGATAAGGAACACACCCATTATAAAGAAATCACATTAGGATTCTCTTTTTAAGCTGTTGCTTAAAACACTAGTGCTTAGGAAATCTATTGGAGGCAGAAGCAGTCAAGGGTAGTGTAGGGTTAGGGTTAGGCTTAGGGTTAGGCTTAGGGTACGGCTTAGGGTACGGGTTCGGGGAGGGTTTCGGGTACGGCATAGGGTATGGCTTAGGGTTAGGGTTAGGGTTAGTGTTAGGGTTAGGGCTCGGTTTAGGGTACGGGTTAGGATTAGGGTACGTGTTAGGGTTAGGGTAGGGGTTAGGGTTAGGGTACGCGTTAGGGTTAGGGTAGTTATTAAACCTATCCCACTCTCTAGATACCCCTTAGCACGTAAAGGAATATTATTTGGGGGTCCAGCCATGGAGAAGAGTTTAGACACTAGGATAAGATAAGGAACACACCCATTATAAAGAAATCACTTTAGGATTCTCTTTTTAAGCTGTTCCTTAAAACACTAGTGCTTAGGAAATCTATTGGAGGCAGAAGCAGTCAAGGGTAGCCTAGGGTTAGGGTTAGGCTTAGGGTTAGGGTTAGGGTACGGCTTGCGGTATGGGTTCGGGGAGGGGTTCGGGTACGGCGTAGGGTATGGGTTAGGGTTAGGGTTAGGGTTAGTGTTAAGGTTAGGGCTCGGTTTAGGGTACGGGTTAGGATTAGGGTACGTGTTAGAGTTAGGGTAGGGGTTAGGGTTAGGTTACGCGTTAGGGCTAGGGTAGTTAGTAAACCTATCCCACTCTCTAGCTCCCCCTTAGCACGTAAAGGAATATTATTTGGGGGTCCAGCCATGGAGAAGAGTTTAGACACAAGGATAAGATAAGGAACACACCCATTATAAAGAAATCACATTAGGATTCTCTTTTTAAGCTGTTCCTTAAAACACTACTGCTTAGGAAATCAATTGGAGGCAGAAGCAGTCAAGGGTAGCCTAGGGTTAGGGTTAGGCTTAGGGTTAGGTTTAGGGTATGGCTTAGGGTACGGGTTCGGGCAGGGGTGCGGGTACGGCGTAGGGTATGGGTTAGGGTTAGGGTTAGGGTTAGTGTTAGGGTTAGGGCTCGGTTTAGGGTACAGGTTAGGATTAGGGTACGTGTTAGGGTTAGGGTAGGGGTTAGGGTTAGGGTACGCGTTAGGGTTAGGGTAGTTATTAAACTTATCCCACTCTCTAGATACCCCTTAGCACGTAAGGGAATATTATTTGGGGGTGCAGCCATGGAGAAGAGTTTAGACACTAGGATAAGATAAGGAACACACCCATTATAAAGAAATCACATTAGGATTCTCTTTTTAAGCTGTTCCTTAAAACAGTAGTGCTTAGGAAATCTATTGGAGGCAGAAGCAGTCAAGGGTAGCCTAGGGTTAGGGTTAGGCTTAGGGTTAGGCTTAGGGTACGGCTTAGGGTACGGGTTCGGGGAGGGTTTCGGGTACGGCGTAGGGTATGGGTTAGGGTTAGGGTTAGGGTTAGTGTTAGGGTTAGGGCTCGGTTTGGGTACGGGTTAGGATTAGGGTACGTGTTAGTGTTAGGGTAGGGGTTAGGGTTAGAGTACGCATTAGGGTTAGGGTAGTTATTAAACCTATCCCACTCTCTAGATACCCCTTAGCACGTAAGGCAATATTATTTGGGGGTGCAGCCATGGAGAAGAGTTTAGACACTAGGATAAGATAAGGAACACACCCATTATAAAGAAATCACATTAGGATTCTCTTTTTAAGCTGTTGCTTAAAACACTAGTGCTTAGGAAATCTATTGGAGGCAGAAGCAGTCAAGGGTAGCCTAGGGTAAGGTTAGGCTTAGGGTTAGGCTTAGGGTACGGCTTAGGGTACGGGTTCGGGGAGGGTTTCGGGTACGGCGTAGGGTATGGGTTAGGGTTAGGGTTAGTGTTAGGGTTAGGGCTCGGTTTAGGGTACGGGTTAGGATTAGGGTACGTGTTAGTGTTAGGGTAGGGGTTAGGGTTAGGTTACGCGTTAGGGCTAGGGTAGTTAGTAAACCTATCCCACTCTCTAGCTCCCCCTTAGCACGTAAAGGAATATTATTTGGGGGTGCAGCCATGGAGAAGAGTTTAGACACTAGGATAAGATAAGGAACACACCCATTATAAAGAAATCACATTAGGATTCTCTTTTTAAGCTGTTCCTTAAAACAGTAGTGCTTAGGAAATCTATTGGAGGCAGAAGCAGTCAAGGGTAGCCTAGGGTTAGGGTTAGGCTTAGGGTTAGGCTTAGGGTACGGCTTAGGTTACGGGTTCGGGGAGGGGTGCGGGTACGGCGTAGGGTATGGGTTAGGGTTAGGGTTAGGGTTAGTGTTAGGGTTAGGGCTCGGTTTAGGGTACGGGTTAGGATTAGGGTACGTGTTAGGGTTAGGGTAGGGGTTAGGGTTAGGGTACGCATTAGGGTTAGGGTAGTTATTAAACCTATCCCACTCTCTAGATACCCCTTAGCACGTAAAGGAATATTATTTGGGGGTCCAGCCATGGAGAAGAGTTTAGACACTAGGATAAGATAAGGAACACACCCATTATAAAGAAATCACTTTAGGATTCTCTTTCTAAGCTGTTCCTTAAAACACTACTGCTTAGGAAATCAATTGGAGGCAGAAGCAGTCAAGGGTAGCCTAGGGTTAGGGTTAGGCTTAGGGTTAGGTATAGGGTATGGCTTAGGGTACGGGTTCGGGGAGGGGTGCGGGTACGGCGTAGGGTATTGGTTAGGGTTAGGATTAGGGTTAGTGTTAGGGTTAGGGCTCGGTTTAGGGTACAGGTTAGGATTAGGGTACGTGTTAGGGTTAGGGTAGGGGTTAGGGTTAGGGTACGCGTTAGGGTTAGGGTCGTTAGTAAACCTATCCCACTCTCTAGATACCCCTTAGCACGTAAGGGAATATTATTTGGGGGTGCAGCCATGGAGAAGAGTTTAGACACTAGGATAAGATAAGGAACACACCCATTATAAAGAAATCACATTAGGATTCTCTTTTTAAGCTGTTCCTTAAAACACTAGTGCTTAGGAAATCTATTGGAGGCAGAAGCAGTCAAGGGTAGCCTAGGGTAAGGTTAGGCTTAGGGTTAGGCTTAGGGTACGGCTTAGGGTACGGGTTCGGGGAGGGTTTCGGGTACGGCGTAGCGTATGGGTTAGGGTTAGGGTTAGTGTTAGGGTTAGGGCTCGGTTTAGGGTACGGGTTAGGATTAGGGTACGTGTTAGGGTTAGGGTAGGGGTTAGGGTTAGGGTACGCATTAGGGTTAGGGTAGTTATTAAACCTATCCCACTCTCTAGATACCCCTTAGCACGTAAAGGAATATTATTTGGGGGTCCAGCCATGGAGAAGAGTTTAGACACTAGGATAAGATAAGGAACACACCCATTATAAAGAAATCACATTAGGATTCTCTTTTTAAGCTGTTCCTTAAAACACTAGTGCTTAGGAAATCAATTGGAGGCAGAAGCAGTCAAGGGTAGCCTAGGGTTAGGGTTAGGCTTAGGGTTAGGGTTAGGGTACGGCTTGGGGTATGGGTTCGGGGAGGTGTTCGTGTACGGCGTAGGGTATGGGTTAGGGTTAGGGTTTGGGTTAGTGTTAGGGTTAGGGCTCGGTTTAGGGTACGGGTTAGGATTAGGGTACGTGTTAGGGTTAGGGTAGGGGTTACGGTTAGGTTACGCGTTAGGGCTAGGGTAGTTAGTAAACCTATCCCACTCTCTAGCTCCCCTTTAGCACGTAAAGGAATATTATTTGGGGGTCCAGCCATGGAGAAGAGTTTAGACACTAGGATAAGATAAGGAACACACCCATTATAAAGAAATCACATTAGGATTCTCTTTTTAAGCTGTTCCTTAAAACACTAGTGGTTAGGAAATCAATTGGAGGCAGAAGCAGTCAAGGGTAGCCTAGGGTTAGGGTTAGGCTTAGGGTTAGGCTTAGGGTACGGCTTAGGTTACGGGTTCGGGGAGGGGTGTGGGTACGGCGTAGGGTATGGGTTAGGGTTAGGGTTAGGGTTAGTGTTAGGGTTAGGGCTCGGTTTAGGGTACGGGTTAGGATTAGGGTACGTGTTAGGGTTAGGGTAGGGGTTAGGGTTAGGGCACGCGTTAGGGTTAGGGTAGTTATTAAACCTATCCCACTCTCTAGATACCCCTTAGCACGTAAAGGAATATTATTTGAGGGTCCAGCCATGGAGAAGAGTTTAGACACTAGGATAAGATAAGGAACACACCCATTATAAAGAAATCACATTACGATTCTCTTTTTAAGCTGTTCCCTAAAACACTAGTGCTTAGGAAATCTATTGGAGGCAGAAGCAGTCAAGGGTAGCCTAGGGTTAGGGTTAGGCTTAGGGTTAGGCTTAGGGTACGGCTTAGGGTACGGGTTCGGGGAGGGTTTCGGGTACGGCGTAGGGTATGGGTTAGGGTTAGGGTTAGGGTTAGTGTTAGGGTTAGGGCTCGGTTTAGGGTACGGTTAGGATTAGGGTACGTGTTAGGTTTAGGGTAGGGGTTAGGGTTAGGGTACGCGTTAGGGTTAGGGTAGTTAGTAAACCTATCCCACTCTCTAGATACCCCTTAGCACGTAAAGGAATATTATTTGGGGTTCCAGCCATGGAGAAGAATTTAGACACTAGGATAAGATAAGGAACACACCCATTATAAAGAAATCACATTAGGATTCTCTTTTTAAGCTGTTGCTTAAAACACTAGTGCTTAGGAAATCTATTGGAGGCAGAAGCAGTCAAGGGTAGCCTAGGGTTAGTGTTAGGCTTAGGGTTAGGCTTAGGGTATGGCTTAGGGTACGGGTTTGGGGAGGGGTTCAGGTACGGCGTAGGGTATGGGTTAGGGTTAGGGTTAGTGTTAGTGTTAGGGTTAGGGCTCGGTTTAGGGTACGGGTTAGGATTAGGGTACGTGTTAGTGTTAGGGTAGGGGTTAGGGTTAGAGTACGCATTAGGGTTAGGGTAGTTATTAAACCTATCCCACTCTCTAGATACCCCTTAGCACGTAAGGCAATATTATTTGGGGGTGCAGCCATGGAGAAGAGTTTAGACACTAGGATAAGATAAGGAACACACCCATTATAAAGAAATCACATTAGGATTCTCTTTTTAAGCTGTTCCTTAAAACACTAGTGCTTAGGAAATCTATTGGAGGCAGAAGCAGTCAAGGGTAGCCTAGGGTTAGGGTTAGGCTTAGGGTTAGCTTTAGGGTACGGCTTGGGGAATGGGTTCGGGGAGGGGTTCGGGTACGGCGTAGGGTATGGGTTAGGGTTAGGGTTAGTGTTAGGGTTAGGGCTCGGTTTAGGGTACGGGTTAGGATTAGGGTACGTGTTAGGGTTAGGGTAGGGGTTAGGGTTAGGGTACGCATTAGGGTTAGGGTAGTTATTAAACCTATCCCACTCTCTAGATACCCCTTAGCACGTAAAGGAATATTATTTGGGGGTCCAGCCATGGAGAAGAGTTTAGACACTAGGATAAGATAAGGAACACACCCATTATAAAGAAATCACTTTAGGATTCTCTTTTTAAGCTGTTCCTTAAAACACTAGTGCTTAGGAAATCAATTGGAGGCAGAAGCAGTCAAGGGTAGCCTAGGGTTAGGGTTAGGCTTAGGGTTAGGGTTAGGGTACGGCTTGGGGTATGGGTTCGGGGAGGTGTTCGTGTACGGCGTAGGGTATGGGTTAGGGTTAGGGTTTGGGTTAGTGTTAGGGTTAGGGCTCGGTTTAGGGTACGGGTTAGGATTAGGGTACGTGTTAGGGTTAGGGTAGGGGTTAGGGTTAGGTTACGCGTTAGGGCTAGGGTAGTTAGTAAACCTATCCCACTCTCTAGCTCCCCCTTAGCACGTAAAGGAATATTATTTGGGGGTCCAGCCATGGAGAAGAGTTTAGACACTAGGATAAGATAAGGAACACACCCATTATAAAGAAATCACATTAGGATTCTCTTTTTAAGCTGTTCCTTAAAACACTAGTGCTTAGGAAATCAATTGGAGGCAGAAGCAGTCAAGGGTAGCCTAGGGTTAGGGTTAGGCTTAGGGTTAGGTTTAGGGTATGGCTTAGGGTACGGGTTCGGGGAGGGGTGCGGGTACGGCGTAGGGTATGGGTTAGGGTTAGGGTTAGGGTTAGTGTTAGGGTTAGGGCTCGGTTTAGGGTACAGGTTAGGATTAGGGTACGTGTTAGGGTTAGGGTAGGGGTTAGGGTTAGGGTACGCGTTAGGGTTAGGGTAGTTATTAAACCTATTCCACTCTCTAGATACCCCTTAGCACGTGAGGGAATATTATTTGGGGGTGCAGCCATGGAGAAGAGTTTAGACATTAGGATAAGATGAGGAACACACCCATTATAAAGAAATCACATTAGGATTCTCTTTTTAAGCTGTTCCTTAAAACAGTAGTGCTTAGGAAATCTATTGGAGGCAGAAGCAGTCAAGGGTAGCCTAGGGTTAGGGTTAGGCTTAGGGTTAGGCTTAGGGTACGGCTTAGGTTACGGGTTCGGGGAGGGGTGCGGGTACGGCGTAGGGTATGGGTTAGGGTTAGGGTTAGGGTTAGTGTTAGGGTTAGGGCTCGGTTTAGGGTACGGGTTAGGATTAGGGTACGTGTTAGGGTTAGGGTAGGGGTTAGGGTTAGGGTACGCGTTAGGGTTAGGGTAGTTATTAAACCTATCCCACTCTCTAGATACCCCTTAGCACGTAAAGGAATATTATTTGAGGGTCCAGCCATGGAGAAGAGTTTAGACACTAGGATAAGATAAGGAACACACCCATTATAAAGAAATCACATTACGATTCTCTTTTTAAGCTGTTCCCTAAAACACTAGTGCTTAGGAAATCTATTGGAGGCAGAAGCAGTCAAGGGTAGCCTAGGGATAGGGTTAGGCTTAGGGTTAGGCTTAGGGTACGGCTTAGGGTACGGGTTCGGGGAGGGTTTTGGGTACGGCGTAGGGTATGGGTTAGGGTTAGGGTTAGGGTTAGTGTTAGGGTTAGGGCTCGGTTTAGGGTACGGTTAGGATTAGGGTACGTGTTAGGTTTAGGGTAGGGGTTAGGGTTAGGGTACGCGTTAGGGTTAGGGTAGTTAGTAAACCTATCCCACTCTCTAGATACCCCTTAGCACGTAAAGGAATATTATTTGGGGTTCCAGCCATGGAGAAGAATTTAGACACTAGGATAAGATAAGGAACACACCCATTATAAAGAAATCACATTAGGATTCTCTTTTTAAGCTGTTGCTTAAAACACTAGTGCTTAGGAAATCTATTGGAGGTAGAAGCAGTCAAGGGTAGCCTAGGGTTAGTGTTAGGCTTAGGGTTAGGCTTAGGGTATGGCTTAGGGTACGGGTTTGGGGAGGGGTTCAGGTACGGCGTAGGGTATGGGTTAGGGTTAGGGTTAGTGTTAGTGTTAGGGTTAGGGCTCGGTTTAGGGTACGGGTTAGGATTAGGGTACGTGTTAGTGTTAGGGTAGGGGTTAGGGTTAGAGTACGCATTAGGGTTAGGGTAGTTATTAAACCTATCCCACTCTCTAGATACCCCTTAGCACGTAAGGCAATATTATTTGGGGGTGCAGCCATGGAGAAGAGTTTAGACACTAGGATAAGATAAGGAACACACCCATTATAAAGAAATCACATTAGGATTCTCTTTTTAAGCTGTTCCTTAAAACACTAGTGCTTAGGAAATCTATTGGAGGCAGAAGCAGTCAAGGGTAGCCTAGGGTTAGGGTTAGGCTTAGGGTTAGGCTTAGGGTACGGCTTAGGGTACGGGTTCGGGGAGGGTTTCGGGTACGGCGTAGGGTATGGGTTATGGTTAGGGTTAGGGTTAGTGTTACGGTTAGGTCTCGGTTTAGGGTACGGGTTAGGATTAGGGTACGTGTTAGGGTTAGGGTAGGGGTTAGGGTTAGGGTACGCGTTAGGGTTAGGGTAGTTATTAAACCTATCCCACTCTCTAGATACCCCTCAGCACGTAAAGGAATATTATTTGGGGTTCCAGCCATGGAGAAGAGTTTAGACACTAGGATAAGATAAGGAACACACCCATTATAAAGAAATCACTTTAGGATTCTCTTTTTAAGCTGTTCCTTAAAACACTAGTGCTTAGGAAATCTATTGGAGGCAGAAGCAGTCAAGCGTAGCCTAGGGTTAGGGTTAGGCTTAGGGTTAGGGTTAGGGTACGGCTTGGGGTATGGGTTCGGGGAGGTGTTCGTGTACGGCGTAGGGTATGGGTTAGGGTTAGGGTTTGGGTTAGTGTTAGGGTTAGGGCTCGGTTTAGGGTACGGGTTAGGATTAGGGTACGTGTTAGGGTTAGGGTAGGGGTTAGGGTTAGGTTACGCGTTAGGGCTAGGGTAGTTAGTAAACCTATCCCACTCTCTAGCTCCCCCTTAGCACGTAAAGGAATATTATTTGGGGGTCCAGCCATGGAGAAGAGTTTAGACACTAGGATAAGATAAGGAACACACCCATTATAAAGAAATCACATTAGGATTCTCTTTTTAAGCTGTTCCTTAAAACACTACTGCTTAGGAAATCAATTGGAGGCAGAAGCAGTCAAGGGTAGCCTAGGGTTAGGGTTAGGCTTAGGGTTAGGTTTAGGATATGGCTTAGGGTACGGGTTCGGGGAGGGGTGCGGGTACGGCGTAGGGTATGGGTTAGGGTTAGGTTTAGGGTTAGTGTTAGGGTTAGGGCTCGGTTTAGGGTACAGGTTAGGATTAGGGTACGTGTTAGGGTTAGGGTAGGGGTTAGGGTTAGGGTACGCGTTAGGGTTAGGGTAGTTATTAAACCTATCCCACTCTCTAGATACCCCTTAGCACGTAAGGGAATATTATTTGGGGGTGCAGCCATGGAGAAGAGTTTAGACACTAGGATAAGATAAGGAACACACCCATTATAAAGAAATCACATTAGGATTCTCTTTTTAAGCTGTTCCTTAAAACAGTAGTGCTTAGGAAATCTATTGGAGGCAGAAGCAGTCAAGGGTAGCCTAGGGTTAGGGTTAGGCTTAGGGTTAGGCTTAGGGTACGGCTTAGGTTACGGGTTCGGGGAGGGGTGCGGGTACGGCGTAGGGTATGGGTTAGGGTTAGGGTTAGGGTTAGTGTTAGGGTTAGGGCTCGGTTTAGGGTACGGGTTAGGATTAGGGTACGTGTTAGGGTTAGGGTAGGGGTTAGGGTTAGGGTACGCGTTAGGGTTAGGGTAGTTATTAAACCTATCCCACTCTCTAGATACCCCTTAGCACGTAAAGGAATATTATTTGAGGGTCCAGACATGGAGAAGAGTTTAGACACTAGGATAAGATAAGGAACACACCCATTATAAAGAAATCACATTAGGATTCTCTTTTTAAGCTGTTCCTTAAAACACTAGTGCTTAGGAAATCTATTGGAGGCAGAAGCAGTCAAGGGTAGCCTAGGGATAGGGTTAGGCTTAGGGTTAGGCTTAGGGTACGGCTTAGGGTACGGGTTCGGGGAGGGTTTTGGGTACGGCGTAGGGTATGGGTTAGGGTTAGGGTTAGGGTTAGTGTTAGGGTTAGGGCTCGGTTTAGGGTACGGTTAGGATTAGGGTACGTGTTAGGTTTAGGGTAGGGGTTAGGGTTAGGGTACGCGTTAGGGTTAGGGTAGTTAGTAAACCTATCCCACTCTCTAGATACCCCTTAGCACGTAAAGGAATATTATTTGGGGTTCCAGCCATGGAGAAGAATTTAGACACTAGGATAAGATAAGGAACACACCCATTATAAAGAAATCACATTAGGATTCTCTTTTTAAGCTGTTGCTTAAAACACTAGTGCTTAGGAAATCTATTGGAGGTAGAAGCAGTCAAGGGTAGCCTAGGGTTAGTGTTAGGCTTAGGGTTAGGCTTAGGGTATGGCTTAGGGTACGGGTTTGGGGAGGGGTTCAGGTACGGCGTAGGGTATGGGTTAGGGTTAGGGTTAGTGTTAGTGTTAGGGTTAGGGCTCGGTTTAGGGTACGGGTTAGGATTAGGGTACGTGTTAGTGTTAGGGTAGGGGTTAGGGTTAGAGTACGCATTAGGGTTAGGGTAGTTATTAAACCTATCCCACTCTCTAGATACCCCTTAGCACGTAAGGCAATATTATTTGGGGGTGCAGCCATGGAGAAGAGTTTAGACACTAGGATAAGATAAGGAACACACCCATTATAAAGAAATCACATTAGGATTCTCTTTTTAAGCTGTTCCTTAAAACACTAGTGCTTAGGAAATCTATTGGAGGCAGAAGCAGTCAAGGGTAGCCTAGGGTTAGGGTTAGGCTTAGGGTTAGGCTTAGGGTACGGCTTAGGGTACGGGTTCGGGGAGGGTTTCGGGTACGGCGTAGGGTATGGGTTATGGTTAGGGTTAGGGTTAGTGTTACGGTTAGGTCTCGGTTTAGGGTACGGGTTAGGATTAGGGTACGTGTTAGGGTTAGGGTAGGGGTTAGGGTTAGGGTACGCGTTAGGGTTAGGGTAGTTATTAAACCTATCCCACTCTCTAGATACCCCTCAGCACGTAAAGGAATATTATTTGGGGTTCCAGCCATGGAGAAGAGTTTAGACACTAGGATAAGATAAGGAACACACCCATTATAAAGAAATCACTTTAGGATTCTCTTTTTAAGCTGTTCCTTAAAACACTAGTGCTTAGGAAATCTATTGGAGGCAGAAGCAGTCAAGCGTAGCCTAGGGTTAGGGTTAGGCTTAGGGTTAGGGTTAGGGTACGGCTTGGGGTATGGGTTCGGGGAGGTGTTCGTGTACGGCGTAGGGTATGGGTTAGGGTTAGGGTTTGGGTTAGTGTTAGGGTTAGGGCTCGGTTTAGGGTACGGGTTAGGATTAGGGTACGTGTTAGGGTTAGGGTAGGGGTTAGGGTTAGGTTACGCGTTAGGGCTAGGGTAGTTAGTAAACCTATCCCACTCTCTAGCTCCCCCTTAGCACGTAAAGGAATATTATTTGGGGGTCCAGCCATGGAGAAGAGTTTAGACACTAGGATAAGATAAGGAACACACCCATTATAAAGAAATCACATTAGGATTCTCTTTTTAAGCTGTTCCTTAAAACACTACTGCTTAGGAAATCAATTGGAGGCAGAAGCAGTCAAGGGTAGCCTAGGGTTAGGGTTAGGCTTAGGGTTAGGTTTAGGATATGGCTTAGGGTACGGGTTCGGGGAGGGGTGCGGGTACGGCGTAGGGTATGGGTTAGGGTTAGGTTTAGGGTTAGTGTTAGGGTTAGGGCTCGGTTTAGGGTACAGGTTAGGATTAGGGTACGTGTTAGGGTTAGGGTAGGGGTTAGGGTTAGGGTACGCGTTAGGGTTAGGGTAGTTATTAAACCTATCCCACTCTCTAGATACCCCTTAGCACGTAAGGGAATATTATTTGGGGGTGCAGCCATGGAGAAGAGTTTAGACACTAGGATAAGATAAGGAACACACCCATTATAAAGAAATCACATTAGGATTCTCTTTTTAAGCTGTTCCTTAAAACAGTAGTGCTTAGGAAATCTATTGGAGGCAGAAGCAGTCAAGGGTAGCCTAGGGTTAGGGTTAGGCTTAGGGTTAGGCTTAGGGTACGGCTTAGGTTACGGGTTCGGGGAGGGGTGCGGGTACGGCGTAGGGTATGGGTTAGGGTTAGGGTTAGGGTTAGTGTTAGGGTTAGGGCTCGGTTTAGGGTACGGGTTAGGATTAGGGTACGTGTTAGGGTTAGGGTAGGGGTTAGGGTTAGGGTACGCGTTAGGGTTAGGGTAGTTATTAAACCTATCCCACTCTCTAGATACCCCTTAGCACGTAAAGGAATATTATTTGAGGGTCCAGACATGGAGAAGAGTTTAGACACTAGGATAAGATAAGGAACACACCCATTATAAAGAAATCACATTAGGATTCTCTTTTTAAGCTGTTCCTTAAAACACTAGTGCTTAGGAAATCTATTGGAGGCAGAAGCAGTCAAGGGTAGCGTAGGGTTAGGGTTAGGCTTAGGGTTAGGCTTAGGGTACGGCTTAGGGTACGGGTTCGGGGAGGGTTTCGGGTACGGCGTAGGGTATGGGTTAGGGTTAGGGTTAGGGTTAGTGTTAGGGTTAGGGCTCGGTTTAGGGTACGGTTAGGATTAGGGTACGTGTTAGGTTTAGGGTAGGGGTTAGGGTTAGGGTACGCGTTAGGGTTAGGGTAGTTAGTAAACCTATCCCACTCTCTAGATACCCGTTAGCACGTAAAGGAATATTATTTGGGGTTCCAGCAATGGAGAAGAATTTAGACACTAGGATAAGATAAGGAACACACCCATTATAAAGAAATCACATTAGGATTCTCTTTTTAAGCTGTTGCTTAAAACACTAGTGCTTAGGAAATCTATTGGAGGCAGAAGCAGTCAAGGGTAGCGTAGGGTTAGGGTTAGGCTTAGGGTTAGGCTTAGGGTACGGCTTAGGGTACGGGTTCGGGGAGGGTTTCGGGTACGGCGTAGGGTATGGGTTAGGGTTAGGGTTAGGGTTAGTGTTAGGGTTAGGTCTCGGTTTAGGGTACGGGTTAGGATTAGTGTATGTGTTAGGGTTAGGGTAGGGGTTAGGGTTAGGGTACGCGTTAGGGTTAGGGTAGTTAGTAAACCTATCCCACTCTCTAGATACCCCTTAGCACGTAAGGGAATATTATTTGGGGGTGCAGCCATGGAGAAGAGTTTAGACACTAGGATAAGATGAGGAACACACCCATTATAAAGAAATCACTTTAGGATTCTCTTTTTAAGCTGTTCCTTAAAACAGTAGTGCTTAGGAAATCTATTGGAGGCAGAAGCAGTCAAGGGTAGCCTAGGGTTAGGGTTAGGCTTAGGGTTAGGCTTAGGGTACGGCTTAGGTTACGGGTTCAGGGAGGGGTGCGGGTATGGCGTAGGGTACGGGTTAGGGTTAGGGTTAGGGTTAGTGTTAGGGTTAGGGCTCGGTTTAGGGTACGGGTTAGGATTAGGGTACGTGTTAGGGTTAGGGTAGGGGTTAGGGTTAGGGTACGCGTTAGGGTTAGGGTAGTTATTAAACCTATCCCACTCTCTAGATACCCCTTAGCACGTAAAGGAATATTATTTGAGGGTCCAGCCATGGAGAAGAGTTTAGACACTAGGATAAGATAAGGAACACACCCATTATAAAGAAATCACATTACGATTCTCTTTTTAAGCTGTTCCCTAAAACACTAGTGCTTAGGAAATCTATTGGAGGCAGAAGCAGTCAAGGGTAGCCTAGGGTTAGGGTTAGGCTTAGGGTTAGGCTTAGGGTACGGCTTAGGGTACGGGTTCGGGGAGGGTTTCGGGTACGGCGTAGGGTATGGGTTAGGGTTAGGGTTAGGGTTAGTGTTAGGGTTAGGGCTCGGTTTAGGGTACGGTTAGGATTAGGGTACGTGTTAGGTTTAGGGTAGGGGTTAGGGTTAGGGTACGCGTTAGGGTTAGGGTAGTTAGTAAACCTATCCCACTCTCTAGATACCCCTTAGCACGTAAAGGAATATTATTTGGGGTTCCAGCCATGGAGAAGAATTTAGACACTAGGATAAGATAAGGAACACACCCATTATAAAGAAATCACATTAGGATTCTCTTTTTAAGCTGTTGCTTAAAACACTAGTGCTTAGGAAATCTATTGGAGGCAGAAGCAGTCAAGGGTAGCCTAGGGTTAGTGTTAGGCTTAGGGTTAGGCTTAGGGTATGGCTTAGGGTACGGGTTTGGGGAGGTGTTCAGGTACGGCGTAGGGTATGGGTTAGGGTTAGGGTTAGTGTTAGTGTTAGGGTTAGGGCTCGGTTTAGGGTACGGGTTAGGATTAGGGTACGTGTTAGTGTTAGGGTAGGGGTTAGGGTTAGAGTACGCATTAGGGTTAGGGTAGTTATTAAACCTATCCTACTCTCTAGATACCCCTTAGCACTTAAGGCAATATTATTTGGGGGTGCAGCCATGGAGAAGAGTTTAGACACTAGGATAAGATAAGGAACACACCCATTATAAAGAAATCACTTTAGGATTCTCTTTTTAAGCTGTTCCTTAAAACAGTAGTGCTTAGGAAATCTATTGGAGGCAGAAGCAGTCAAGGGTAGCCTAGGGTTAGGGTTAGGCTTAGGGTTAGGGTTAGGGTACGGCTTGGGGTATGGGTTCGGGGAGGTGTTCGTGTACGGCGTAGGGTATGGGTTAGGGTTAGGGTTTGGGTTAGTGTTAGGGTTAGGGCTCGGTTTAGGGTACGGGTTAGGATTAGGGTACGTGTTAGGGTTAGGGTAGGGGTTAGGGTTAGGTTACGCGTTAGGGCTAGGGTAGTTAGTAAACCTATCCCACTCTCTAGCTCCCCCTTAGCACGTAAAGGAATATTATTTGGGGGTCCAGCCATGGAGAAGAGTTTAGACACTAGGATAAGATAAGGAACACACCCATTATAAAGAAATCACATTAGGATTCTCTTTTTAAGCTGTTCCTTAAAACACTAGTGCTTAGGAAATCAATTGGAGGCAGAAGCAGTCAAGGGTAGCCTAGGGTTAGGGTTAGGCTTAGGGTTAGGTTTAGGGTATGGCTTAGGGTACGGGTTCGGGGAGGGGTGCGGGTACGGCGTAGGGTATGGGTTAGGGTTAGGTTTAGGGTTAGTGTTAGGGTTAGGGCTCGGTTTAGGGTACAGGTTAGGATTAGGGTACGTGTTAGGGTTAGGGTAGGGGTTAGGGTTAGGGTACGCGTTAGGGTTAGGGTAGTTATTAAACCTATTCCACTCTCTAGATACCCCTTAGCATGTAAGGGAATATTATTTGGGGGTGCAGCCATGGAGAAGAGTTTAGACACTAGGATAAGATGAGGAACACACCCATTATAAAGAAATCACTTTAGGATTCTCTTTTTAAGCTGTTCCTTAAAACAGTAGTGCTTAGGAAATCTATTGGAGGCAGAAGCAGTCAAGGGTAGCCTAGGGTTAGGGTTAGGCTTAGGGTTAGGCTTAGGGTACGGCTTAGGTTACGGGTTCGGGGAGGGGTGTGGGTACGGCGTAGGGTATGGGTTAGGGTTAGGGTTAGGGTTAGTGTTAGGGTTAGGGCTCGGTTTAGGGTACGGGTTAGGATTAGGGTACGTGTTAGGGTTAGGGTAGGGGTTAGGGTTAGGGTACGCGTTAGGGTTAGGGTAGTTATTAAACCTATCCCACTCTCTAGATACCCCTTAGCACGTAAAGGAATATTATTTGAGGGTCCAGCCATGGAGAAGAGTTTAGACACTAGGATAAGATAAGGAACACACCCATTATAAAGAAATCACATTACGATTCTCTTTTTAAGCTGTTCCCTAAAACACTAGTGCTTAGGAAATCTATTGGAGGCAGAAGCAGTCAAGGGTAGCCTAGGGTTAGGGTTAGGCTTAGGGTTAGGCTTAGGGTACGGCTTAGGGTACGGGTTCGGGGAGGGTTTCGGGTACGGCGTAGGGTATGGGTTAGGGTTAGGGTTAGGGTTAGTGTTAGGGTTAGGGCTCGGTTTAGGGTACGGTTAGGATTAGGGTACGTGTTAGGTTTAGGGTAGGGGTTAGGGTTAGGGTACGCGTTAGGGTTAGGGTAGTTAGTAAACCTATCCCACTCTCTAGATACCCCTTAGCACGTAAAGGAATATTATTTGGGGTTCCAGCCATGGAGAAGAATTTAGACACTAGGATAAGATAAGGAACACACCCATTATAAAGAAATCACATTAGGATTCTCTTTTTAAGCTGTTGCTTAAAACACTAGTGCTTAGGAAATCTATTGGAGGCAGAAGCAGTCAAGGGTAGCCTAGGGTTAGTGTTAGGCTTAGGGTTAGGCTTAGGGTATGGCTTAGGGTACGGGTTTGGGGAGGGGTTCAGGTACGGCGTAGGGTATGGGTTAGGGTTAGGGTTAGTGTTAGTGTTAGGGTTAGGGCTCGGTTTAGGGTACGGGTTAGGATTAGGGTACGTGTTAGTGTTGGGGTAGGGGTTAGGGTTAGAGTACGCATTAGGGTTAGGGTAGTTATTAAACCTATCCCACTCTCTAGATACCCCTTAGCACGTAAGGCAATATTATTTGGGGGTGCAGCCATGGAGAAGAGTTTAGACACTACGATAAGATAAGGAACACACCCATTATAAACAAATCACTTTAGGATTCTCTTTTTAAGCTGTTCCTTAAAACACTAGTGCTTAGGAAATCTATTGGAGGCAGAAGCAGTCAAGGGTAGCCTAGGGTTAGGGTTAGGCTTAGGGTTAGCTTTAGGGTACGGCTTGGGGAATGGGTTCGGGGAGGGGTTCGGGTACGGCGTAGGGTATGGGTTAGGGTTAGGGTTAGTGTTAGTGTTAGGGTTAGGGCTCGGTTTAGGGTACGGGTTAGGATTAGGGTACGTGTTAGGGTTAGGGTAGGGGTTAGGGTTAGGGTATGCGTTAGGGTTAGGGTAGTTAGTAAACCTATCCCACTCTCTAGATACCCCTTAGCACGTAAAGGAATATTATTTGGGGGTCCAGCCATGGAGAAGAGTTTAGACACTAGGATAAGATAAGGAACACAACCATTATAAAGAAATCACATTAGGATTCTCTTTTTAAGCTGTTCCTTAAAACACTAGTGCTTAGGAAATCTATTGGAGGCAGAAGCAGTCAAGGGTAGCCTAGGGTTAGGGTTAGGCTTAGGGTTAGGCTTAGGGTACGGCTTAGGGTACGGGTTCGGGGAGGGGTGCGGGTACGGCGTAGGGTATGGGTTAGGGTTAGGGTTAGGGTTAGTGTTAGGGTTAGGGCTCGGTTTAGGGTACAGGTTAGTATTAGGGTACGTGTTAGGGTTAGGGTAGGGGTTAGGGTTAGGGTACGCGTTAGGGTTAGGGTAGTTATTAAACCTATCCCACTCTCTAGATACCCCTTAGCACGTAAAGGAATATTATTTGAGGGTCCAGCCATGGAGAAGAGTTTAGACACTAGGATAAGATAAGGAACACACACATTATAAAGAAATCACATTAGGATTCTTTTTTAAGCTGTTCCTTAAAACACTAGTGCTTAGGAAATCTATTGGAGGCAGAAGCAGTCAAGGGTAGCCTAGGGTTAGGGTTAGGCTTAGGGTTAGGCTTAGGGTACGGCTTAGGGTACGGGTTCGGGGAGGGTTTCGGGTACGGCGTAGGGTATGGGTTAGGGTTAGGGTTAGGGTTAGTGTTACGGTTAGGTCTCGGTTTAGGGTACGGGTTAGGATTAGGGTACGTGTTAGGGTTAGGGTAGGGGTTAGGGTTAGGGTACGCGTTAGGGTTAGGGTAGTTATTAAACCTATCCCACTCTCTAGATACCCCTCAGCACGTAAAGGAATATTATTTGGGGTTCCAGCCATGGAGAAGAGTTTAGACACTAGGATAAGATAAGGAACACACCCATTATAAAGAAATCACTTTAGGATTCTCTTTTTAAGCTGTTCCTTAAAACACTAGTGCTTAGGAAATCTATTGGAGGCAGAAGCAGTCAAGGGTAGCCTAGGGTTAGGGTTAGGCTTAGGGTTAGGCTTAGGGTACGGCTTGGGGTATGGGTTCGGGGAGGTGTTCGTGTACGGCGTAGGGTATGGGTTAGGGTTAGGGTTTGGGTTAGTGTTAGGGTTAGGGCTCGGTTTAGGGTACGGGTTAGGATTAGGGTACGTGTTAGGGTTAGGGTAGGGGTTAGGGTTAGGATACGCGTTAGGGCTAGGGTAGTTAGTAAACCTATCCCACTCTCTAGCTCCCCCTTAGCACGTAAAGGAATATTATTTGGGGGTCCAGCCATGGAGAAGAGTTTAGACACTAGGATAAGATAAGGAACACACCCATTATAAAGAAATCACATTAGGATTCTCTTTTTAAGCTGTTCCTTAAAACACTAGTGCTTAGGAAATCAATTGGAGGCAGAAGCAGTCAAGGGTAGCCTAGGGTTAGGGTTAGGCTTAGGGTTAGGTTTAGGATATGGCTTAGGGTACGGGTTCGGGGAGGGGTGCGGGTACGGCGTAGGGTATGGGTTAGGGTTAGGTTTAGGGTTAGTGTTAGGGTTAGGGCTCGGTTTAGGGTACAGGTTAGTATTAGGGTACGTGTTAGGGTTAGGGTAGGGGTTAGGGTTAGGGTACGCGTTAGGGTTAGGGTAGTTATTAAACCTATCCCACTCTCTAGATACCCCTTAGCACGTAAGGGAATATTATTTGGGGGTGCAGCCATGGAGAAGAGTTTAGACACTAGGATAAGATAAGGAACACACCCATTATAAAGAAATCACATTAGGATTCTCTTTTTAAGCTGTTCCTTAAAACAGTAGTGCTTAGGAAATCTATTGGAGGCAGAAGCAGTCAAGGGTAGCCTAGGGTTAGGGTTAGGCTTAGGGTTAGGGTTAGGGTACGGCTTGGGGTGTGGGTTCGGGGAGGTGTTCGTGTACGGCGTAGGGTATGGGTTAGGGTTAGGGTTTGGGTTAGTGTTAGGGTTAGGGCTCGGTTTAGGGTACGGGTTAGGATTAGGGTACGTGTTAGGGTTAGGGTAGGGGTTAGGGTTAGGTTACGCGTTAGGGCTAGGGTAGTTAGTAAACCTATCCCACTCTCTAGCTCCCCCTTAGCACGTAAAGGAATATTATTTGGGGGTCCAGCCATGGAGAAGAGTTTAGACACTAGGATAAGGTAAGGAACACACCCATTATAAAGAAATCACATTAGGATTCTCTTTTTAAGCTGTTCTTTAAAACACTAGTGCTTAGGAAATCAATTGGAGGAAGAAGCAGTCAAGGGTAGCCTAGGGTTAGGGTTAGGCTTAGGGTTAGGTTTAGGCTATGGCTTAGGGTACGGGTTCGGGGAGGGGTGCGGGTACGGCGTAGGGTATGGGTTAGGGTTAGGGTTAGGGTTAGTGTTAGGGTTAGGGCTCGGTTTAGGGTACAGGTTAGGATTAGGGTACGTGTTAGGGTTAGGGTAGGGGTTAGGGTTAGGGTACGCGTTAGGGTTAGGGTAGTTATTAAACCTATCCCACTCTCTAGATACCCCTTAGCACGTAAGGGAATATTATTTGGGGGTGCAGCCATGGAGAAGAGTTTAGACACTAGGATAAGATAAGGAACACACCCATTATAAAGAAATCACATTAGGATTCTCTTTTTAAGCTGTTCCTTAAAACAGTAGTGCTTAGGAAATCTATTGGAGGCAGAAGCAGTCAAGGGTAGCCTAGGGTTAGGGTTAGGCTTAGGGTTAGGCTTAGGGTACGGCTTAGGTTACGGGTTCGGGGAGGGGTGCGGGTACGGCGTAGGGTATGGGTTAGGGTTAGGGTTAGGGTTAGTGTTAGGGTTAGGGCTCGGTTTAGGGTACGGGTTAGGATTAGGGTACGTGTTAGGGTTAGGGTAGGGGTTAGGGTTAGGGTACGCGTTAGGGTTAGGGTAGTTATTAAACCTATCCCACTCTCTAGATACCCCTTAGCACGTAAAGGAATATTATTTGAGAGTCCAGCCATGGAGAAGAGTTTAGACACTAGGATAAGATAAGGAACACACCCATTATAAAGAAATCACATTAGGATTCTCTTTTTAAGCTGTTCCTTAAAACACTAGTGCTTAGGAAATGTATTGGAGGCAGAAGCAGTCAAGGGTAGCCTAGGGTTAGGGTTAGGCTTAGGGTTAGGCTTAGGGTACGGCTTAGGGTACGGGTTCGGGGAGGGTTTCGGGTACGGCGTAGGGTATGGGTTAGGGTTAGGGTTAGGGTTAGTGTTAGGGTTAGGGCTCGGTTTAGGGTACGGTTAGGATTAGGGTACGTGTTAGGTTTAGGGTAGGGTTTAGGGTTAGGGTACGCATTAGGGTTAGGGTAGTTAGTAAACCTATCCCACTCTCTAGATACCCCTTAGCACGTAAAGGAATATTATTTGGGGTTCCAGCAATGGAGAAGAATTTAGACACTAGGATAAGATAAGGAACACACCCATTATAAAGAAATCACATTAGGATTCTCTTTTTAAGCTGTTGCTTAAAACACTAGTGCTTAGGAAATCTATTGGAGGCAGAAGCAGTCAAGGGTAGCGTAGGGTTAGGGTTAGGCTTAGGGTTAGGCTTAGGGTACGGCTTAGGGTACGGGTTCGGGGAGGGTTTCGGGTACGGCGTAGGGTATGGGTTAGGGTTAGGGTTAGGGTTAGGGTTAGTGTTAGGGTTAGGTCTCGGTTTAGGGTACGGGTTAGGATTAGGGTATGTGTTAGGGTTAGGGTAGGGGTTAGGGTTAGGGTACGCGTTAGGGTTAGGGTAGTTAGTAAACCTATCCCACTCTCTAGATACCCCTTAGCACGTAAGGCAATATTATTTGCGGGTGCAGCTATGGAGAAGAGTTTAGACACTAGGATAAGATAAGGAACACACCCATTATAAAGAAATCACATTAGGATTCTCTTTTTAAGCTGTTCCTTAAAACACTAGTGCTTAGGAAATCTATTGGAGGCAGAAGCAGTCAAGGGTAGCCTAGGGTAAGGTTAGGCTTAGGGTTAGGCTTAGGGTACGGCTTAGGGTACGGGTTCGGGGAGGGTTTCGGGTACGGCGTAGGGTATGGGTTAGGGTTAGGGTTAGTGTTAGGGTTAGGGCTCGGTTTAGGGTACGGGTTAGGATTAGGGTACGTGTTAGGGTTAGGGTAGGGGTTAGGGTTAGGGTACGCATTAGGGTTAGGGTAGTTATTAAACCTATCCCACTCTCTAGATACCCCTTAGCACGTAAAGGAATATTATTTGGGGGTCCAGCCATGGAGAAGAGTTTAGACACTAGGATAAGATAAGGAACACACCCATTATAAAGAAATCACTTTAGGATTCTCTTTTTAAGCTGTTCCTTAAAACACTAGTGCTTAGGAAATCTATTGGAGGCAGAAGCAGTCAAGGGTAGCCTAGGGTTAGGGTTAGGCTTAGGGTTAGGGTTAGGGTACGGCTTGGGGTATGGGTTCGGGGAGGTGTTCGTGTACGGCGTAGGGTATGGGTTAGGGTTAGGGTTAGGGTTAGTGTTAGGGTTAGGGCTCGGTTTAGGGTACGGTTAGGATTAGGGTACGTGTTAGGTTTAGGGTAGGGGTTAGGGTTAGGGTACGCGTTAGGGTTAGGGTAGTTAGTAAACCTATCCCACTCTCTAGATACCCCTTAGCACGTAAAGGAATATTATTTGGGGTTCCAGCCATGGAGAAGAATTTAGACACTAGGATAAGATAAGGAACACACCCATTATAAAGAAATCACATTAGGATTCTCTTTTTAAGCTGTTGCTTAAAACACTAGTGCTTAGGAAATCTATTGGAGGCAGAAGCAGTCAAGGGTAGCCTAGGGTTAGTGTTAGGCTTAGGGTTAGGCTTAGGGTACGGCTTAGGGTACGGGTTTGGGGAGGGGTTCAGGTACGGCGTAGGGTATGGGTTAGGGTTAGGGTTAGTGTTAGTGTTAGGGTTAGGGCTCGGTTTAGGGTACGGGTTAGGATTAGGGTACGTGTTAGTGTTAGGGTAGGGGTTAGGGTTAGAGTACGCATTAGGGTTAGGGTAGTTATTAAACCTATCCCACTCTCTAGATACCCCTTAGCACGTAAGGCAATATTATTTGGGGGTGCAGCCATGGAGAAGAGTTTAGACACTAGGATAAGATAAGGAACACACCCATTATAAAGAAATCACATTAGGATTCTCTTTTTAAGCTGTTCCTTAAAACACTAGTGCTTAGGAAATCTATTGGAGGCAGAAGCAGTCAAGGGTAGCCTAGGGTAAGGTTAGGCTTAGGGTTAGGCTTAGGGTACGGCTTAGGTTACGGGTTCGGGGAGGGTTTCGGGTACGGCGTAGCGTATGGGTTAGGGTTAGGGTTAGTGTTAGGGTTAGGGCTCGGTTTAGGGTACGGGTTAGGATTAGGGTACGTGTTAGGGTTAGGGTAGGGGTTAGGGTTAGGGTACGCATTAGGGTTAGGGTAGTTATTAAACCTATCCCACTCTCTAGATACCCCTTAGCACGTAAAGGAATATTATTTGGGGGTCCAGCCATGGAGAAGAGTTTAGACACTAGGATAAGATAAGGAACACACCCATTATAAAGAAATCACTTTAGGATTCTCTTTTTAAGCTGTTCCTTAAAACACTAGTGCTTAGGAAATCTATTGGAGGCAGAAGCAGTCAAGGGTAGCCTAGGGTTAGGGTTAGGCTTAGGGTTAGGGTTAGGGTACGGCTTGGGGTATGGGTTCGGGGAGGTGTTCGTGTACGGCGTAGGGTATGGGTTAGGGTTAGGGTTTGGGTTAGTGTTAGGGTTAGGGCTCGGTTTAGGGTACGGGTTAGGATTAGGGTACGTGTTAGGGTTAGGGTAGGGGTTAGGGTTAGGTTACGCGTTAGGGCTAGGGTAGTTAGTAAACCTATCCCACTCTCTAGCTCCCCCTTAGCACGTAAAGGAATATTATTTGGGGGTCCAGCCATGGAGAAGAGTTTAGACACTAGGATAAGATAAGGAACACACCCATTATAAAGAAATCACATTAGGATTCTCTTTTTAAGCTGTTCCTTAAAACACTAGTGCTTAGGAAATCAATTGGAGGAAGAAGCAGTCAAGGGTAGCCTAGGGTTAGGGTTAGGCTTAGGGTTAGGTTTAGGGTATGGCTTAGGGTACGGGTTCGGGGAGGGGTGCGGGTACGGCGTAGGGTATGGGTTAGGGTTAGGGTTAGGGTTAGTGTTAGGGTTAGGGCTTGGTTTAGGGTACAGGTTAGGATTAGGGTACGTGTTAGGGTTAGGGTAGGGGTTAGGGTTAGGGTACGCGTTAGGGTTAGGGTAGTTATTAAACCTATTCCACTCTCTAGATACCCCTTAGCACGAAAGGGAATATTATTTGGGGGTGCAGCCATGGAGAAGAGTTTAGACACTAGGATAAGATGAGGAACACACCCATTATAAAGAAATCACATTAGGATTCTCTTTTTAAGCTGTTCCTTAAAACAGTAGTGCTTAGGAAATCTATTGGAGGCAGAAGCAGTCAAGGGTAGCCTAGGGTTAGGGTTAGGCTTAGGGTTAGGCTTAGGGTACGGCTTAGGTTACGGGTTCGGGGAGGGGTGCGGGTACGGCGTAGGGTATGGGTTAGGGTTAGGGTTAGGGTTAGTGTTAGGGTTAGGGCTCGGTTTAGGGTACGGGTTAGGATTAGGGTACGTGTTAGGGTTAGGGTAGGGGTTAGGGTTAGGGTACGCGTTAGGGTTAGGGTAGTTATTAAACCTATCCCACTCTCTAGATACCCCTTAGCACGTAAAGGAATATTATTTGAGGGTCCAGCCATGGAGAAGAGTTTAGACACTAGGATAAGATAAGGAACACACCCATTATAAAGAAATCACATTAGGATTCTCTTTTTAAGCTGTTCCCTAAAACACTAGTGCTTAGGAAATCTATTGGAGGCAGAAGCAGTCAAGGGTAGCCTAGGGTTAGGGTTAGGCTTAGGGTTAGGCTTAGGGTACGGCTTAGGGTACGGGTTCGGGGAGGGTTTCGGGTACGGCATAGGGTATGGGTTAGGGTTAGGGTTAGGGTTAGTGTTAGGGTTAGGGCTCGGTTTAGGGTACGGTTAGGATTAGGGTACGTGTTAGGTTTAGGGTAGGGGTTAGGGTTAGGGTACGCGTTAGGGTTAAGGTAGTTAGTAAACCTATCCCACTCTCTAGATACCCCTTAGCACGTAAAGGAATATTATTTGGGGTTCCAGCCATGGAGAAGAATTTAGACACTAGGATAAGATAAGGAACACACCCATTATAAAGAAATCACATTAGGATTCTCTTTTTAAGCTGTTGCTTAAAACACTAGTGCTTAGGAAATCTATTGGAGGCAGAAGCAATCAAGGGTAGCGTAGGGTTAGGGTTAGGCTAAGGGTTAGGCTTAGGGTACGGCTTAGGGTACGGGTTCGGGGAGGGTTTCGGGTACGGCGTAGGGTATGGGTTAGGGTTAGGGTTAGGGTTAGGGTTAGTGTTAGGGTTAGGTCTCGGTTTAGGGTACGGGTTAGGATTAGGGTATGTGTTAGGGTTAGGGTAGGGGTTAGGGTTAGAGTACGCGTTAGGGTTAGGGTAGTTAGTAAACCTATCCCACTCTCTAGATACCCCTTAGCACGTAAGGCAATATTATTTGCGGGTGCAGCTATGGAGAAGAGTTTAGACACTAGGATAAGATAAGGAACACACCCATTATAAAGAAATCACATTAGGATTCTCTTTTTAAGCTGTTCCTTAAAACACTAGTGCTTAGGAAATCTATTGGAGGCAGAAGCAGTCAAGGGTAGCCTAGGGTAAGGTTAGGCTTAGGGTTAGGCTTAGGGTACGGCTTAGGGTACGGGTTCGGGGAGGGTTTCGGGTACGGCGTAGGGTATGGGTTAGGGTTAGGGTTAGTGTTAGGGTTAGGGCTCGGTTTAGGGTACGGGTTAGGATTAGGGTACGTGTTAGGGTTAGGGTAGGGGTTAGGGTTAGTGTACGCATTAGGGTTAGGGTAGTTATTAAACCTATCCCACTCTCTAGATACCCCTTAGCACGTAAAGGAATATTATTTGGGGGTCCAGCCATGGAGAAGAGTTTAGACACTAGGATAAGATAAGGAACACACCCATTATAAACAAATCACTTTAGGATTCTCTTTTTAAGCTGTTCCTTAAAACACTAGTGCTTAGGAAATCTATTGGAGGCAGAAGCAGTCAAGGGTAGCCTAGGGTTAGGGTTAGGCTTAGGGTTAGGGTTAGGGTACGGCTTGGGGTATGGGTTCGGGTAGGTGTTCGTGTACGGCGTAGGGTATGGGTTAGGGTTAGGGTTAGGGTTAGTGTTAGGGTTAGGGCTCGGTTTAGGGTACGGTTAGGATTAGGGTACGTGTTAGGTTTAGGGTAGGGGTTAGGGTTAGGGTACGCGTTAGGGTTAGGGTAGTTAGTAAACCTATCCCACTCTCTAGATACCCCTTAGCACGTAAAGGAATATTATTTGGGGTTCCAGCCATGGAGAAGAATTTAGACACTAGGATAAGATAAGGAACACACCCATTATAAAGAAATCACATTAGGATTCTCTTTTTAAGCTGTTGCTTAAAACACTAGTGCTTAGGAAATCTATTGGAGGCAGAAGCAGTCAAGGGTAGCCTAGGGTTAGTGTTAGGCTTAGGGTTAGGCTTAGGGTACAGCTTAGGGTACGGGTTTGGGGAGGGGTTCAGGTACGGCGTAGGGTATGGGTTAGGGTTAGGGTTAGTGTTAGTGTTAGGGTTAGGGCTCGGTTTAGGGTACGGGTTAGGATTAGGGTACGTGTTAGTGTTAGGGTAGGGGTTAGGGTTAGAGTACGCATTAGGGTTAGGGTAGTTATTAAACCTATCCCACTCTCTAGATACCCCTTAGCACGTAAGGCAATATTATTTGGGGGTGCAGCCATGGAGAAGAGTTTAGACACTAGGATAAGATAAGGAACACACCCATTATAAAGAAATCACATTAGGATTCTCTTTTTAAGCTGTTCCTTAAAACACTAGTGCTTAGGAAATCTATTGGAGGCAGAAGCAGTCAAGGGTAGCCTAGGGTAAGGTTAGGCTTAGGGTTAGGCTTAGGGTACGGCTTAGGGTACGGGTTCGGGGAGGGTTTCGGGTACGGCGTAGCGTATGGGTTAGGGTTAGGGTTAGTGTTAGGGTTAGGGCTCGGTTTAGGGTACGGGTTAGGATTAGGGTACGTGTTAGGGTTAGGGTAGGGGTTAGGGTTAGGGTACGCATTAGGGTTAGGGTAGTTATTAAACCTATCCCACTCTCTAGATACCCCTTAGCACGTAAAGGAATATTATTTGGGGGTCCAGCCATGGAGAAGAGTTTAGACACTAGGATAAGATAAGGAACACACCCATTATAAAGAAATCACTTTAGGATTCTCTTTTTAAGCTGTTCCTTAAAACACTAGTGCTTAGGAAATCTATTGGAGGCAGAAGCAGTCAAGGGTAGCCTAGGGTTAGGGTTAGGCTTAGGGTTAGGGTTAGGGTACGGCTTGGGGTATGGGTTCGGGGAGGTGTTCGTGTACGGCGTAGGGTATGGGTTAGGGTTAGGGTTTGGGTTAGTGTTAGGGTTAGGGCTCGGTTTAGGGTACGGGTTAGGATTAGGGTACGTGTTAGGGTTAGGGTAGGGGTTAGGGTTAGGTTACGCGTTAGGGCTAGGGTAGTTAGTAAACCTATCCCACTCTCTAGCTCCCCCTTAGCACGTAAAGGAATATTATTTGGGGGTCCAGCCATGGAGAAGAGTTTAGACACTAGGATAAGATAAGGAACACACCCATTATAAAGAAATCACATTAGGATTCTCTTTTTAAGCTGTTCCTTAAAACACTACTGCTTAGGAAATCAATTGGAGGCAGAAGCAGTCAAGGGTAGCCTAGGGTTAGGGTTAGGCTTAGGGTTAGGTTTAGGGTATGGCTTAGGGTACGGGTTCGGGGAGGGGTGCGGGTACGGCGTAGGGTACGGGTTAGGGTTAGGGTTAGGGTTAGTGTTAGGGTTAGGGCTCGGTTTAGGGTACAGGTTAGGATTAGGGTACGTGTTAGGGTTAGGGTAGGGGTTAGGGTTAGGGTACGCGTTAGGGTAAGGTAGTTATTAAACCTATTCCACTCTCTAGATACCCCTTAGCACGAAAGGGAATATTATTTGGGGGTGCAGCCATGGAGAAGAGTTTAGACACTAGGATAAGATGAGGAACACACCCATTATAAAGAAATCACATTAGGATTCTCTTTTTAAGCTGTTCCTTAAAACAGTAGTGCTTAGGAAATCTATTGGAGGCAGAAGCAGTCAAGGGTAGCCTAGGGTTAGGGTTAGGCTTAGGGTTAGGCTTAGGGTACGGCTTAGGTTACGGGTTCGGGGAGGGTTTCGGGTACGGCGTAGGGTATGGGTTAGGGTTAGGGTTAGGGTTAGTGTTAGGGTTAGGGCTCGGTTTAGGGTACGGTTAGGATTAGGGTACGTGTTAGGTTTAGGGTAGTGGTTAGGGTTAGGGTACGCGTTAGGGTTAAGGTAGTTAGTAAACCTATCCCACTCTCTAGATACCCCTTAGCACGTAAAGGAATATTATTTGGGGTTCCAGCCATGGAGAAGAATTTAGACACTAGGATAAGATAAGGAACACACCCATTATAAAGAAATCACATTAGGATTCTCTTTTTAAGCTGTTGCTTAAAACACTAGTGCTTAGGAAATCTATTGGAGGCAGAAGCAGTCAAGGGTAGCCTAGGGTTAGTGTTAGGCTTAGGGTTAGGCTTAGGGTACGGCTTAGGGTACGGGTTTGGGGAGGGGTTCAGGTACGGCGTAGGGTATGGGTTAGGGTTAGGGTTAGTGTTAGTGTTAGGGTTAGGGCTCGGTTTAGGGTACGGGTTAGGATTAGGGTACGTGTTAGTGTAAGGGTAGGGGTTAGGGTTAGAGTACGCATTAGGGTTAGGGTAGTTATTAAACCTATCCCACTCTCTACATACCCCTTAGCACGTAAGGCAATATTATTTGGGGGTGCAGCCATGGAGAAGAGTTTAGACACTAGGATAAGGTAAGGAACACACCCGTTATAAAGAAATCACATTAGGATTCTCTTTTTAAGCTGTTCCTTAAAACACTAGTGCTTAGGAAATCTATTGGAGGCAGAAGCATTCAAGGGTAGCCTAGGGTTAGGGTTAGGCTTAGGGTTAGCTTTAGGGTACGGCTTGGGGAATGGGTTCGGGGAGGGGTTCGGGTACGGCGTAGGGTATGGGTTAGGGTTAGGGTTAGGGTTAGTGTTAGGGTTAGGGCTCGGTTTAGGGTACGGTTAGGATTAGGGTACGTGTTAGGTTTAGGGTAGGGGTTAGGGTTAGGGTACGCGTTAGGGTTAAGGTAGTTAGTAAACCTATCCCACTCTCTAGATACCCCTTAGCACGTAAAGGAATATTATTTGGGGTTCCAGCCATGGAGAAGAATTTAGACACTAGGATAAGATAAGGAACACACCCATTATAAAGAAATCACATTAGGATTCTCTTTTTAAGCTGTTGCTTAAAACACTAGTGCTTAGGAAATCTATTGGAGGCAGAAGCAATCAAGGGTAGCGTAGGGTTAGGGTTAGGCTAAGGGTTAGGCTTAGGGTACGGCTTAGGGTACGGGTTCGGGGAGGGTTTCGGGTACGGCGTAGGGTATGGGTTAGGGTTAGGGTTAGGGTTAGGGTTAGTGTTAGGGTTAGGTCTCGGTTTAGGGTACGGGTTAGGATTAGGGTATGTGTTAGGGTTAGGGTAGGGGTTAGGGTTAGAGTACGCGTTAGGGTTAGGGTAGTTAGTAAACCTATCCCACTCTCTAGATACCCCTTAGCACGTAAGGCAATATTATTTGCGGGTGCAGCTATGGAGAAGAGTTTAGACACTAGGATAAGATAAGGAACACACCCATTATAAAGAAATCACATTAGGATTCTCTTTTTAAGCTGTTCCTTAAAACACTAGTGCTTAGGAAATCTATTGGAGGCAGAAGCAGTCAAGGGTAGCCTAGGGTAAGGTTAGGCTTAGGGTTAGGCTTAGGGTACGGCTTAGGGTACGGGTTCGGGGAGGGTTTCGGGTACGGCGTAGGGTATGGGTTAGGGTTAGGGTTAGTGTTAGGGTTAGGGCTCGGTTTAGGGTACGGGTTAGGATTAGGGTACGTGTTAGGGTTAGGGTAGGGGTTAGGGTTAGGGTACGCATTAGGGTTAGGGTAGTTATTAAACCTATCCCACTCTCTAGATACCCCTTAGCACGTAAAGGAATATTATTTGGGGGTCCAGCCATGGAGAAGAGTTTAGACACTAGGATAAGATAAGGAACACACCCATTATAAACAAATCACTTTAGGATTCTCTTTTTAAGCTGTTCCTTAAAACACTAGTGCTTAGGAAATCTATTGGAGGCAGAAGCAGTCAAGGGTAGCCTAGGGTTAGGGTTAGGCTTAGGGTTAGGGTTAGGGTACGGCTTGGGGTATGGGTTCGGGTAGGTGTTCGTGTACGGCGTAGGGTATGGGTTAGGGTTAGGGTTAGGGTTAGTGTTAGGGTTAGGGCTCGGTTTAGGGTACGGTTAGGATTAGGGTACGTGTTAGGTTTAGGGTAGGGGTTAGGGTTAGGGTACGCGTTAGGGTTAGGGTAGTTAGTAAACCTATCCCACTCTCTAGATACCCCTTAGCACGTAAAGGAATATTATTTGGGGTTCCAGCCATGGAGAAGAATTTAGACACTAGGATAAGATAAGGAACACACCCATTATAAAGAAATCACATTAGGATTCTCTTTTTAAGCTGTTGCTTAAAACACTAGTGCTTAGGAAATCTATTGGAGGCAGAAGCAGTCAAGGGTAGCCTAGGGTTAGTGTTAGGCTTAGGGTTAGGCTTAGGGTACAGCTTAGGGTACGGGTTTGGGGAGGGGTTCAGGTACGGCGTAGGGTATGGGTTAGGGTTAGGGTTAGTGTTAGTGTTAGGGTTAGGGCTCGGTTTAGGGTACGGGTTAGGATTAGGGTACGTGTTAGTGTTAGGGTAGGGGTTAGGGTTAGAGTACGCATTAGGGTTAGGGTAGTTATTAAACCTATCCCACTCTCTAGATACCCCTTAGCACGTAAGGCAATATTATTTGGGGGTGCAGCCATGGAGAAGAGTTTAGACACTAGGATAAGATAAGGAACACACCCATTATAAAGAAATCACATTAGGATTCTCTTTTTAAGCTGTTCCTTAAAACACTAGTGCTTAGGAAATCTATTGGAGGCAGAAGCAGTCAAGGGTAGCCTAGGGTAAGGTTAGGCTTAGGGTTAGGCTTAGGGTACGGCTTAGGGTACGGGTTCGGGGAGGGTTTCGGGTACGGCGTAGCGTATGGGTTAGGGTTAGGGTTAGTGTTAGGGTTAGGGCTCGGTTTAGGGTACGGGTTAGGATTAGGGTACGTGTTAGGGTTAGGGTAGGGGTTAGGGTTAGGGTACGCATTAGGGTTAGGGTAGTTATTAAACCTATCCCACTCTCTAGATACCCCTTAGCACGTAAAGGAATATTATTTGGGGGTCCAGCCATGGAGAAGAGTTTAGACACTAGGATAAGATAAGGAACACACCCATTATAAAGAAATCACTTTAGGATTCTCTTTTTAAGCTGTTCCTTAAAACACTAGTGCTTAGGAAATCTATTGGAGGCAGAAGCAGTCAAGGGTAGCCTAGGGTTAGGGTTAGGCTTAGGGTTAGGGTTAGGGTACGGCTTGGGGTATGGGTTCGGGGAGGTGTTCGTGTACGGCGTAGGGTATGGGTTAGGGTTAGGGTTTGGGTTAGTGTTAGGGTTAGGGCTCGGTTTAGGGTACGGGTTAGGATTAGGGTACGTGTTAGGGTTAGGGTAGGGGTTAGGGTTAGGTTACGCGTTAGGGCTAGGGTAGTTAGTAAACCTATCCCACTCTCTAGCTCCCCCTTAGCACGTAAAGGAATATTATTTGGGGGTCCATCCATGGAGAAGAGTTTAGACACTAGGATAAGATAAGGAACACACCCATTATAAAGAAATCACATTAGGATTCTCTTTTTAAGCTGTTCCTTAAAACACTAGTGCTTAGGAAATCAATTGGAGGCAGAAGCAGTCAAGGGTAGCCTAGGGTTAGGGTTAGGCTTAGGGTTAGGTTTAGGGTATGGCTTAGGGTACGGGTTCGGGGAGGGGTGCGGGTACGGCGTAGGGTACGGGTTAGGGTTAGGGTTAGGGTTAGTGTTAGGGTTAGGGCTCGGTTTAGGGTACAGGTTAGGATTAGGGTACGTGTTAGGGTTAGGGTAGGGGTTAGGGTTAGGGTACGCGTTAGGGTTAGGGTAGTTATTAAACCTATTCCACTCTCTAGATACCCCTTAGCACGAAAGGGAATATTATTTGGGGGTGCAGCCATGGAGAAGAGTTTAGACACTAGGATAAGATGAGGAACACACCCATTATAAAGAAATCACATTAGGATTCTCTTTTTAAGCTGTTCCTTAAAACAGTAGTGCTTAGGAAATCTATTGGAGGCAGAAGCAGTCAAGGGTAGCCTAGGGTTAGGGTTAGGCTTAGGGTTAGGCTTAGGGTACGGCTTAGGTTACGGGTTCGGGGAGGGTTTCGGGTACGGCGTAGGGTATGGGTTAGGGTTAGGGTTAGGGTTAGTGTTAGGGTTAGGGCTCGGTTTAGGGTACGGTTAGGATTAGGGTACGTGTTAGGTTTAGGGTAGTGGTTAGGGTTAGGGTACGCGTTAGGGTTAAGGTAGTTAGTAAACCTATCCCACTCTCTAGATACCCCTTAGCACGTAAAGGAATATTATTTGGGGTTCCAGCCATGGAGAAGAATTTAGACACTAGGATAAGATAAGGAACACACCCATTATAAAGAAATCACATTAGGATTCTCTTTTTAAGCTGTTGCTTAAAACACTAGTGCTTAGGAAATCTATTGGAGGCAGAAGCAGTCAAGGGTAGCCTAGGGTTAGTGTTAGGCTTAGGGTTAGGCTTAGGGTACGGCTTAGGGTACGGGTTTGGGGAGGGGTTCAGGTACGGCGTAGGGTATGGGTTAGGGTTAGGGTTAGTGTTAGTGTTAGGGTTAGGGCTCGGTTTAGGGTACGGGTTAGGATTAGGGTACGTGTTAGTGTAAGGGTAGGGGTTAGGGTTAGAGTACGCATTAGGGTTAGGGTAGTTATTAAACCTATCCCACTCTCTACATACCCCTTAGCACGTAAGGCAATATTATTTGGGGGTGCAGCCATGGAGAAGAGTTTAGACACTAGGATAAGGTAAGGAACACACCCGTTATAAAGAAATCACATTAGGATTCTCTTTTTAAGCTGTTCCTTAAAACACTAGTGCTTAGGAAATCTATTGGAGGCAGAAGCATTCAAGGGTAGCCTAGGGTTAGGGTTAGGCTTAGGGTTAGCTTTAGGGTACGGCTTGGGGAATGGGTTCGGGGAGGGGTTCGGGTACGGCGTAGGGTATGGGTTAGGGTTAGGGTTAGGGTTAGTGTTAGGGTTAGGGCTCGGTTTAGGGTACGGGTTAGGATTAGGGTACGTATTAGGGTTAGGGTAGGGGTTAGGGTTAGGGTATGCGTTAGGGTTAGGGTAGTTATTAAACCTATCCCACTCTCTAGATACCCCTTAGCACGTAAAGGAATATTATTTGGGGGTCCAGCCATGGAGAAGAGTTTAGACACTAGGATAAGATAAGGAACACACCCATTATAAAGAAATCACATTAGGATTCTCTTTTTAAGCTGTTCCTTAAAACACTAGTGCTTAGGAAATCTATTGGAGGCAGAAGCAGTCAAGGGTAGCCTAGGGTTAGGGTTAGGCTTAGGGTTAGGCTTAGGGTACGGCTTAGGGTACGGGTTCGGGGAGGGGTGCGGGTACGGCGTAGGGTATGGGTTAGGGTTAGGGTTAGGGTTAGTGTTAGGGTTAGGGCTCGGTTTAGGGTACGGGTTAGTATTAGGGTACGTGTTAGGGTTAGGGTAGGGGTTAGGGTTAGGGTACGCGTTAGGGTTAGGGTAGTTATTAAACCTATCCCACTCTCTAGATACCCCTTAGCACGTAAAGGAATATTATTTGAGGGTCCAGCCATGGAGAAGAGTTTAGACACTAGGATAAGATAAGGAACACACACATTATAAAGAAATCACATTAGGATTCTCTTTTTAAGCTGTTCCTTAAAACACTAGTGCTTAGGAAATCTATTGGAGGCAGAAGCAGTCAAGGGTAGCCTAGGGTTAGGGTTAGGCTTAGGGTTAGGCTTAGGGTACGGCTTAGGGTACGGGTTCGGGGAGGGTTTCGGGTACGGCGTAGGGTATGGGTTAGGGTTAGGGTTAGGGTTAGTGTTAGGGTTAGGTCTCGGTTTAGGGTACGGGTTAGGATTAGGGTACGTGTTAGGGTTAGGGTAGGGGTTAGGGTTAGGGTACGCGTTAGGGTTAGGGTAGTTATTAAACCTATCCCACTTCTAGATACCCCTTAGCACGTAAAGGAATATTATTTGGGGGTCCAGCCATGGAGAAGAGTTTAGACACTAGGATAAGATAAGGAACACACCCATTATAAAGAAATCACTTTAGGATTCTCTTTTTAAGCTGTTCCTTAAAACACTAGTGGTTAGGAAATCTATTGGAGGCAGAAGCAGTCAAGGGTAGCCTAGGGTTAGGGTTAGGCTTAGGGTTAGGGTTAGGGTACGGCTTGGGGTATGGGTTCGGGGAGGTGTTCGTGTACGGCGTAGGGTATGGGTTAGGGTTAGGGTTTGGGTTAGTGTTAGGGTTAGGGCTCGGTTTAGGGTACGGGTTAGGATTAGGGTACGTGTTAGGGTTAGGGTAGGGGTTAGGGTTAGGTTACGCGTTAGGGCTAGGGTAGTTAGTAAACCTATCCCACTCTCTAGCTCCCCCTTAGCACGTAAAGGAATATTATTTGGGGGTCCAGCCATGGAGAAGAGTTTAGACACTAGGATAAGATAAGGAACACACCCATTATAAAGAAATCACATTAGGATTCTCTTTTTAAGCTGTTCCTTAAAACACTACTGCTTAGGAAATCAATTGGAGGAAGAAGCAGTCAAGGGTAGCCTAGGGTTAGGGTTAGGCTTAGGGTTAGTTTTAGGGTATGGCTTAGGGTACGGGTTCGGGGAGGGGTGCGGGTACGGCGTAGGGTATGGGTTAGGGTTAGGGTTAGGGTTAGTGTTAGGTTTAGGGCTCGGTTTAGGGTACAGGTTAGGATTAGGGTACGTGTTAGGGTTAGGGTAGGGGTTAGGGTTAGGGTACGCGTTAGGGTTAGGGTAGTTATTAAACCTATCCCACTCTCTAGATACCCCTTAGCACGTAAGGGAATATTATTTGGGGGTGCAGCCATGGAGAAGAGTTTAGACACTAGGATAAGATAAGGAACACACCCATTATAAAGAAATCACATTAGGATTCTCTTTTTAAGCTGTTCCTTAAAACAGTAGTGCTTAGGAAATCTATTGGAGGCAGAAGCAGTCAAGGGTAGCCTAGGGTTAGGGTTAGGCTTAGGGTTAGGTTTAGGGTATGGCTTAGGGTACGGGTTCGGGGAGGGGTGCGGGTACGGCGTAGGGTATGGGTTAGGGTTAGGGTTAGGGTTAGTGTTAGGGTTAGGGCTCGGTTTAGGGTACAGGTTAGGATTAGGGTACGTGTTAGGGTTAGGGTAGGGGTTAGGGTTAGGGTACGCGTTAGGGTTAGGGTAGTTATTAAACCTATTCCACTCTCTAGATACCCCTTAGCACGAAAGGGAATATTATTTGGGGGTGCAGCCATGGAGAAGAGTTTAGACACTAGGATAAGATGAGGAACACACCCATTATAAAGAAATCACATTAGGATTCTCTTTTTAAGCTGTTCCTTAAAACAGTAGTGCTTAGGAAATCTATTGGAGGCAGAAGCAGTCAAGGGTAGCCTAGGGTTAGGGTTAGGCTTAGGGTTAGGCTTAGGGTACGGCTTAGGTTACGGGTTCGGGGAGGGTTTCGGGTACGGCGTAGGGTATGGGTTAGGGTTAGGGTTAGGGTTAGTGTTAGGGTTAGGGCTCGGTTTAGGGTACGGTTAGGATTAGGGTACGTGTTAGGTTTAGGGTAGGGGTTAGGGTTAGGGTACGCGTTAGGGTTAAGGTAGTTAGTAAACCTATCCCACTCTCTAGATACCCCTTAGCACGTAAAGGAATATTATTTGGGGTTCCAGCCATGGAGAAGAATTTAGACACTAGGATAAGATAAGGAACACACCCATTATAAAGAAATCACATTAGGATTCTCTTTTTAAGCTGTTGCTTAAAACACTAGTGCTTAGGAAATCTATTGGAGGCAGAAGCAGTCAAGGGTAGCCTAGGGTTAGTGTTAGGCTTAGGGTTAGGCTTAGGGTACGGCTTAGGGTACGGGTTTGGGGAGGGGTTCAGGTACGGCGTAGGGTATGGGTTAGGGTTAGGGTTAGTGTTAGTGTTAGGGTTAGGGCTCGGTTTAGGGTACGGGTTAGGATTAGGGTACGTGTTAGTGTAAGGGTAGGGGTTAGGGTTAGAGTACGCATTAGGGTTAGGGTAGTTATTAAACCTATCCCACTCTCTACATACCCCTTAGCACGTAAGGCAATATTATTTGGGGGTGCAGCCATGGAGAAGAGTTTAGACACTAGGATAAGGTAAGGAACACACCCATTATAAAGAAATCACATTAGGATTCTCTTTTTAAGCTGTTCCTTAAAACACTAGTGCTTAGGAAATCTATTGGAGGCAGAAGCATTCAAGGGTAGCCTAGGGTTAGGGTTAGGCTTAGGGTTAGCTTTAGGGTACGGCTTGGGGAATGGGTTCGGGGAGGGGTTCGGGTACGGCGTAGGGTATGGGTTAGGGTTAGGGTTAGGGTTAGTGTTAGGGTTAGGGCTCGGTTTAGGGTACGGGTTAGGATTAGGGTACGTATTAGGGTTAGGGTAGGGGTTAGGGTTAGGGTATGCGTTAGGGTTAGGGTAGTTATTAAACCTATCCCACTCTCTAGATACCCCTTAGCACGTAAAGGAATATTATTTGGGGGTCCAGCCATGGAGAAGAGTTTAGACACTAGGATAAGATAAGGAACACACCCATTATAAAGAAATCACATTAGGATTCTCTTTTTAAGCTGTTCCTTAAAACACTAGTGCTTAGGAAATCTATTGGAGGCAGAAGCAGTCAAGGGTAGCCTAGGGTTAGGGTTAGGCTTAGGGTTAGGCTTAGGGTACGGCTTAGGGTACGGGTTCGGGGAGGGGTGCGGGTACGGCGTAGGGTATGGGTTAGGGTTAGGGTTAGGGTTAGTGTTAGGGTTAGGGCTCGGTTTAGGGTACGAGTTAGTATTAGGGTACGTGTTAGGGTTAGGGTAGGGGTTAGGGTTAGGGTACGCGTTAGGGTTAGGGTAGTTATTAAACCTATCCCACTCTCTAGATACCCCTTAGCACGTAAAGGAATATTATTTGAGGGTCCAGCCATGGAGAAGAGTTTAGACACTAGGATAAGATAAGGAACACACACATTATAAAGAAATCACATTAGGATTCTCTTTTTAAGCTGTTCCTTAAAACACTAGTGCTTAGGAAATCTATTGGAGGCAGAAGCAGTCAAGGGTAGCCTAGGGTTAGGGTTAGGCTTAGGGTTAGGCTTAGGGTACGGCTTAGGGTACGGGTTCGGGGAGGGTTTCGGGTACGGCGTAGGGTATGGGTTAGGGTTAGGGTTAGGGTTAGTGTTAGGGTTAGGTCTCGGTTTAGGGTACGGGTTAGGATTAGGGTACGTGTTAGGGTTAGGGTAGGGGTTAGGGTTAGGGTACGCGTTAGGGTTAGGGTAGTTATTAAACCTATCCCACTCTCTAGATACCCCTTAGCACGTAAAGGAATATTATTTGGGGGTCCAGCCATGGAGAAGTGTTTAGACACTAGGATAAGATAAGGAACACACCCATTATAAAGAAATCACTTTAGGATTCTCTTTTTAAGCTGTTCCTTAAAACACTAGTGGTTAGGAAATCTATTGGAGGCAGAAGCAGTCAAGGGTAGCCTAGGGTTAGGGTTAGGCTTAGGGTTAGGGTTAGGGTACGGCTTGGGGTATGGGTTCGGGGAGGTGTTCGTGTACGGCGTAGGGTATGGGTTAGGGTTAGGGTTTGGGTTAGTGTTAGGGTTAGGGCTCGGTTTAGGGTACGGGTTAGGATTAGGGTACGTGTTAGGGTTAGGGTAGGGGTTACGGTTAGGTTACGCGTTAGGGCTAGGGTAGTTAGTAAACCTATCCCACTCTCTAGCTCCCCCTTAGCACGTAAAGGAATATTATTTGGGGGTCCAGCCATGGAGAAGAGTTTAGACACTAGGATAAGATAAGGAACACACCCATTATAAAGAAATCACATTAGGATTCTCTTTTTAAGCTGTTCCTTAAAACACTACTGCTTAGGAAATCAATTGGAGGAAGAAGCAGTCAAGGGTAGCCTAGGGTTAGGGTTAGGCTTAGGGTTAGTTTTAGGGTATGGCTTAGGGTACGGGTTCGGGGAGGGGTGCGGGTACGGCGTAGGGTATGGGTTAGGGTTAGGGTTAGGGTTAGTGTTAGGTTTAGGGCTCGGTTTAGGGTACAGGTTAGGATTAGGGTACGTGTTAGGGTTAGGGTAGGGGTTAGGGTTAGGGTACGCGTTAGGGTTAGGGTAGTTATTAAACCTATCCCACTCTCTAGATACCCCTTAGCACGTAAGGGAATATTATTTGGGGGTGCAGCCATGGAGAAGAGTTTAGACACTAGGATAAGATAAGGAACACACCCATTATAAAGAAATCACATTAGGATTCTCTTTTTAAGCTGTTCCTTAAAACAGTAGTGCTTAGGAAATCTATTGGAGGCAGAAGCAGTCAAGGGTAGCCTAGGGTTAGGGTTAGGCTTAGGGTTAGGCTTAGGGTACGGCTTAGGTTACGGGTTCGGGGAGGGGTGCGGGTACGGCGTAGGGTATTGGTTAGGGTTAGGGTTAGGGTTAGTGTTAGGGTTAGGGCTCGGTTTAGGGTACGGGTTAGGATTAGGGTACGTGTTAGGGTTAGGGTAGGGGTTAGGGTTAGGGTACGCGTTAGGGTTAGGGTAGTTATTAAACCTATCCCACTCTCTAGATACCCCTTAGCACGTAAAGGAATATTATTTGAGGGTCCAGCCATGGAGAAGAGTTTAGACACTAGGATAAGATAAGGAACACACCCATTATAAAGAAATCACATTAGGATTCTCTTTTTAAGCTGTTCCTTAAAACACTAGTGCTTAGGAAATCTATTGGAGGCAGAAGCAGTCAAGGGTAGCCTAGGGTTAGGGTTAGGCTTAGGGTTAGGCTTAGGGTACGGCTTAGGTTACGGGTTCGGGGAGGGTTTCGGGTACGGCGTAGGGTATGGGTTAGGGTTAGGGTTAGGGTTAGTGTTAGGGTTAGGGCTCGGTTTAGGGTACGGTTAGGATTAGGGTACGTGTTAGGTTTAGGGTAGGGGTTAGGGTTAGGGTACGCGTTAGGGTTAAGGTAGTTAGTAAACCTATCCCACTCTCTAGATACCCCTTAGCACGTAAAGGAATATTATTTGGGGTTCCAGCCATGGAGAAGAATTTAGACACTAGGATAAGATAAGGAACACACCCATTATAAAGAAATCACATTAGGATTCTCTTTTTAAGCTGTTGCTTAAAACACTAGTGCTTAGGAAATCTATTGGAGGCAGAAGCAGTCAAGGGTAGCCTAGGGTTAGTGTTAGGCTTAGGGTTAGGCTTAGGGTACGGCTTAGGGTACGGGTTTGGGGAGGGGTTCAGGTACGGCGTAGGGTATGGGTTAGGGTTAGGGTTAGTGTTAGTGTTAGGGTTAGGGCTCGGTTTAGGGTACGGGTTAGGATTAGGGTACGTGTTAGTGTAAGGGTAGGGGTTAGGGTTAGAGTACGCATTAGGGTTAGGGTAGTTATTAAACCTATCCCACTCTCTAGATACCCCTTAGCACGTAAGGCAATATTATTTGGGGGTGCAGCCATGGAGAAGAGTTTAGACACTAGGATAAGATAAGGAACACACCCATTATAAAGAAATCACATTAGGATTCTCTTTTTAAGCTGTTCCTTAAAACACTAGTGCTTAGGAAATCTATTGGAGGCAGAAGCAGTCAAGGGTAGCCTAGGGTTAGGGTTAGGCTTAGGGTTAGCTTTAGGGTACGGCTTGGGGAATGGGTTCGGGGAGGGGTTCGGGTACGGCGTAGGGTATGGGTTAGGGTTAGGGTTAGGGTTAGTGTTAGGGTTAGGGCTCGGTTTAGGGTACGGGTTAGGATTAGGGTACGTATTAGGGTTAGGGTAGGGGTTAGGGTTAGGGTACGCGTTAGGGTTAGGGTAGTTATTAAACCTATCCCACTCTCTAGATACCCCTTAGCACGTAAGGGAATATTATTTGGGGGTGCAGCCATGGAGAAGAGTTTAGACACTAGGATAAGATAAGGAACACACCCATTATAAAGAAATCACATTAGGATTCTCTTTTTAAGCTGTTCCTTAAAACAGTAGTGCTTAGGAAATCTATTGGAGGCAGAAGCAGTCAAGGGTAGCCTAGGGTTAGGGTTAGGCTTAGGGTTAGGTTTAGGGTATGGCTTAGGGTACGGGTTCGGGGAGGGGTGCGGGTACGGCGTAGGGTATGGGTTAGGGTTAGGGTTAGGGTTAGTGTTAGGGTTAGGGCTCGGTTTAGGGTACAGGTTAGGATTAGGGTACGTGTTAGGGTTAGGGTAGGGGTTAGGGTTAGGGTACGCGTTAGGGTTAGGGTAGTTATTAAACCTATTCCACTCTCTAGATACCCCTTAGCACGAAAGGGAATATTATTTGGGGGTGCAGCCATGGAGAAGAGTTTAGACACTAGGATAAGATGAGGAACACACCCATTATAAAGAAATCACATTAGGATTCTCTTTTTAAGCTGTTGCTTAAAACACTAGTGCTTAGGAAATCTATTGGAGGCAGAAGCAGTCAAGGGTAGCCTAGGGTTAGTGTTAGGCTTAGGGTTAGGCTTAGGGTACGGCTTAGGGTACGGGTTTGGGGAGGGGTTCAGGTACGGCGTAGGGTATGGGTTAGGGTTAGGGTTAGTGTTAGTGTTAGGGTTAGGGCTCGGTTTAGGGTACGGGTTAGGATTAGGGTACGTGTTAGTGTAAGGGTAGGGGTTAGGGTTAGAGTACGCATTAGGGTTAGGGTAGTTATTAAACCTATCCCACTCTCTACATACCCCTTAGCACGTAAGGCAATATTATTTGGGGGTGCAGCCATGGAGAAGAGTTTAGACACTAGGATAAGGTAAGGAACACACCCATTATAAAGAAATCACATTAGGATTCTCTTTTTAAGCTGTTCCTTAAAACACTAGTGCTTAGGAAATCTATTGGAGGCAGAAGCATTCAAGGGTAGCCTAGGGTTAGGGTTAGGCTTAGGGTTAGCTTTAGGGTACGGCTTGGGGAATGGGTTCGGGGAGGGGTTCGGGTACGGCGTAGGGTATGGGTTAGGGTTAGGGTTAGGGTTAGTGTTAGGGTTAGGGCTCGGTTTAGGGTACGGGTTAGGATTAGGGTACGTATTAGGGTTAGGGTAGGGGTTAGGGTTAGGGTATGCGTTAGGGTTAGGGTAGTTATTAAACCTATCCCACTCTCTAGATACCCCTTAGCACGTAAAGGAATATTATTTGGGGGTCCAGCCATGGAGAAGAGTTTAGACACTAGGATAAGATAAGGAACACACCCATTATAAAGAAATCACATTAGGATTCTCTTTTTAAGCTGTTCCTTAAAACACTAGTGCTTAGGAAATCTATTGGAGGCAGAAGCAGTCAAGGGTAGCCTAGGGTTAGGGTTAGGCTTAGGGTTAGGCTTAGGGTACGGCTTAGGGTACGGGTTCGGGGAGGGGTGCGGGTACGGCGTAGGGTATGGGTTAGGGTTAGGGTTAGGGTTAGTGTTAGGGTTAGGGCTCGGTTTAGGGTACGAGTTAGTATTAGGGTACGTGTTAGGGTTAGGGTAGGGGTTAGGGTTAGGGTACGCGTTAGGGTTAGGGTAGTTATTAAACCTATCCCACTCTCTAGATACCCCTTAGCACGTAAAGGAATATTATTTGAGGGTCCAGCCATGGAGAAGAGTTTAGACACTAGGATAAGATAAGGAACACACACATTATAAAGAAATCACATTAGGATTCTCTTTTTAAGCTGTTCCTTAAAACACTAGTGCTTAGGAAATCTATTGGAGGCAGAAGCAGTCAAGGGTAGCCTAGGGTTAGGGTTAGGCTTAGGGTTAGGCTTAGGGTACGGCTTAGGGTACGGGTTCGGGGAGGGTTTCGGGTACGGCGTAGGGTATGGGTTAGGGTTAGGGTTAGGGTTAGTGTTAGGGTTAGGTCTCGGTTTAGGGTACGGGTTAGGATTAGGGTACGTGTTAGGGTTAGGGTAGGGGTTAGGGTTAGGGTACGCGTTAGGGTTAGGGTAGTTATTAAACCTATCCCACTCTCTAGATACCCCTTAGCACGTAAAGGAATATTATTTGGGGGTCCAGCCATGGAGAAGTGTTTAGACACTAGGATAAGATAAGGAACACACCCATTATAAAGAAATCACTTTAGGATTCTCTTTTTAAGCTGTTCCTTAAAACACTAGTGGTTAGGAAATCTATTGGAGGCAGAAGCAGTCAAGGGTAGCCTAGGGTTAGGGTTAGGCTTAGGGTTAGGGTTAGGGTACGGCTTGGGGTATGGGTTCGGGGAGGTGTTCGTGTACGGCGTAGGGTATGGGTTAGGGTTAGGGTTTGGGTTAGTGTTAGGGTTAGGGCTCGGTTTAGGGTACGGGTTAGGATTAGGGTACGTGTTAGGGTTAGGGTAGGGGTTACGGTTAGGTTACGCGTTAGGGCTAGGGTAGTTAGTAAACCTATCCCACTCTCTAGCTCCCCCTTAGCACGTAAAGGAATATTATTTGGGGGTCCAGCCATGGAGAAGAGTTTAGACACTAGGATAAGATAAGGAACACACCCATTATAAAGAAATCACATTAGGATTCTCTTTTTAAGCTGTTCCTTAAAACACTACTGCTTAGGAAATCAATTGGAGGAAGAAGCAGTCAAGGGTAGCCTAGGGTTAGGGTTAGGCTTAGGGTTAGTTTTAGGGTATGGCTTAGGGTACGGGTTCGGGGAGGGGTGCGGGTACGGCGTAGGGTATGGGTTAGGGTTAGGGTTAGGGTTAGTGTTAGGTTTAGGGCTCGGTTTAGGGTACAGGTTAGGATTAGGGTACGTGTTAGGGTTAGGGTAGGGGTTAGGGTTAGGGTACGCGTTAGGGTTAGGGTAGTTATTAAACCTATCCCACTCTCTAGATACCCCTTAGCACGTAAGGGAATATTATTTGGGGGTGCAGCCATGGAGAAGAGTTTAGACACTAGGATAAGATAAGGAACACACCCATTATAAAGAAATCACATTAGGATTCTCTTTTTAAGCTGTTCCTTAAAACAGTAGTGCTTAGGAAATCTATTGGAGGCAGAAGCAGTCAAGGGTAGCCTAGGGTTAGGGTTAGGCTTAGGGTTAGGCTTAGGGTACGGCTTAGGTTACGGGTTCGGGGAGGGGTGCGGGTACGGCGTAGGGTATTGGTTAGGGTTAGGGTTAGGGTTAGTGTTAGGGTTAGGGCTCGGTTTAGGGTACGGGTTAGGATTAGGGTACGTGTTAGGGTTAGGGTAGGGGTTAGGGTTAGGGTACGCGTTAGGGTTAGGGTAGTTATTAAACCTATCCCACTCTCTAGATACCCCTTAGCACGTAAAGGAATATTATTTGAGGGTCCAGCCATGGAGAAGAGTTTAGACACTAGGATAAGATAAGGAACACACCCATTATAAAGAAATCACATTAGGATTCTCTTTTTAAGCTGTTCCTTAAAACACTAGTGCTTAGGAAATCTATTGGAGGCAGAAGCAGTCAAGGGTAGCCTAGGGTTAGGGTTAGGCTTAGGGTTAGGCTTAGGGTACGGCTTAGGTTACGGGTTCGGGGAGGGTTTCGGGTACGGCGTAGGGTATGGGTTAGGGTTAGGGTTAGGGTTAGTGTTAGGGTTAGGGCTCGGTTTAGGGTACGGTTAGGATTAGGGTACGTGTTAGGTTTAGGGTAGGGGTTAGGGTTAGGGTACGCGTTAGGGTTAAGGTAGTTAGTAAACCTATCCCACTCTCTAGATACCCCTTAGCACGTAAAGGAATATTATTTGGGGTTCCAGCCATGGAGAAGAATTTAGACACTAGGATAAGATAAGGAACACACCCATTATAAAGAAATCACATTAGGATTCTCTTTTTAAGCTGTTGCTTAAAACACTAGTGCTTAGGAAATCTATTGGAGGCAGAAGCAGTCAAGGGTAGCCTAGGGTTAGTGTTAGGCTTAGGGTTAGGCTTAGGGTACGGCTTAGGGTACGGGTTTGGGGAGGGGTTCAGGTACGGCGTAGGGTATGGGTTAGGGTTAGGGTTAGTGTTAGTGTTAGGGTTAGGGCTCGGTTTAGGGTACGGGTTAGGATTAGGGTACGTGTTAGTGTAAGGGTAGGGGTTAGGGTTAGAGTACGCATTAGGGTTAGGGTAGTTATTAAACCTATCCCACTCTCTAGATACCCCTTAGCACGTAAGGCAATATTATTTGGGGGTGCAGCCATGGAGAAGAGTTTAGACACTAGGATAAGATAAGGAACACACCCATTATAAAGAAATCACATTAGGATTCTCTTTTTAAGCTGTTCCTTAAAACACTAGTGCTTAGGAAATCTATTGGAGGCAGAAGCAGTCAAGGGTAGCCTAGGGTTAGGGTTAGGCTTAGGGTTAGCTTTAGGGTACGGCTTGGGGAATGGGTTCGGGGAGGGGTTCGGGTACGGCGTAGGGTATGGGTTAGGGTTAGGGTTAGGGTTAGTGTTAGGGTTAGGGCTCGGTTTAGGGTACGGGTTAGGATTAGGGTACGTATTAGGGTTAGGGTAGGGGTTAGGGTTAGGGTACGCGTTAGGGTTAGGGTAGTTATTAAACCTATCCCACTCTCTAGATACCCCTTAGCACGTAAGGGAATATTATTTGGGGGTGCAGCCATGGAGAAGAGTTTAGACACTAGGATAAGATAAGGAACACACCCATTATAAAGAAATCACATTAGGATTCTCTTTTTAAGCTGTTCCTTAAAACAGTAGTGCTTAGGAAATCTATTGGAGGCAGAAGCAGTCAAGGGTAGCCTAGGGTTAGGGTTAGGCTTAGGGTTAGGTTTAGGGTATGGCTTAGGGTACGGGTTCGGGGAGGGGTGCGGGTACGGCGTAGGGTATGGGTTAGGGTTAGGGTTAGGGTTAGTGTTAGGGTTAGGGCTCGGTTTAGGGTACAGGTTAGGATTAGGGTACGTGTTAGGGTTAGGGTAGGGGTTAGGGTTAGGGTACGCGTTAGGGTTAGGGTAGTTATTAAACCTATTCCACTCTCTAGATACCCCTTAGCACGAAAGGGAATATTATTTGGGGGTGCAGCCATGGAGAAGAGTTTAGACACTAGGATAAGATGAGGAACACACCCATTATAAAGAAATCACATTAGGATTCTCTTTTTAAGCTGTTCCTTAAAACAGTAGTGCTTAGGAAATCTATTGGAGGCAGAAGCAGTCAAGGGTAGCCTAGGGTTAGGGTTAGGCTTAGGGTTAGGCTTAGGGTACGGCTTAGGTTACGGGTTCGGGGAGGGTTTCGGGTACGGCGTAGGGTATGGGTTAGGGTTAGGGTTAGGGTTAGTGTTAGGGTTAGGGCTCGGTTTAGGGTACGGTTAGGATTAGGGTACGTGTTAGGTTTAGGGTAGGGGTTAGGGTTAGGGTACGCGTTAGGGTTAAGGTAGTTAGTAAACCTATCCCACTCTCTAGATACCCCTTAGCACGTAAAGGAATATTATTTGGGGTTCCAGCCATGGAGAAGAATTTAGACACTAGGATAAGATAAGGAACACACCCATTATAAAGAAATCACATTAGGATTCTCTTTTTAAGCTGTTGCTTAAAACACTAGTGCTTAGGAAATCTATTGGAGGCAGAAGCAGTCAAGGGTAGCCTAGGGTTAGTGTTAGGCTTAGGGTTAGGCTTAGGGTACGGCTTAGGGTACGGGTTTGGGGAGGGGTTCAGGTACGGCGTAGGGTATGGGTTAGGGTTAGGGTTAGTGTTAGTGTTAGGGTTAGGGCTCGGTTTAGGGTACGGGTTAGGATTAGGGTACGTGTTAGTGTAAGGGTAGGGGTTAGGGTTAGAGTACGCATTAGGGTTAGGGTAGTTATTAAACCTATCCCACTCTCTACATACCCCTTAGCACGTAAGGCAATATTATTTGGGGGTGCAGCCATGGAGAAGAGTTTAGACACTAGGATAAGGTAAGGAACACACCCATTATAAAGAAATCACATTAGGATTCTCTTTTTAAGCTGTTCCTTAAAACACTAGTGCTTAGGAAATCTATTGGAGGCAGAAGCATTCAAGGGTAGCCTAGGGTTAGGGTTAGGCTTAGGGTTAGCTTTAGGGTACGGCTTGGGGAATGGGTTCGGGGAGGGGTTCGGGTACGGCGTAGGGTATGGGTTAGGGTTAGGGTTAGGGTTAGTGTTAGGGTTAGGGCTCGGTTTAGGGTACGGGTTAGGATTAGGGTACGTATTAGGGTTAGGGTAGGGGTTAGGGTTAGGGTATGCGTTAGGGTTAGGGTAGTTATTAAACCTATCCCACTCTCTAGATACCCCTTAGCACGTAAAGGAATATTATTTGGGGGTCCAGCCATGGAGAAGAGTTTAGACACTAGGATAAGATAAGGAACACACCCATTATAAAGAAATCACATTAGGATTCTCTTTTTAAGCTGTTCCTTAAAACACTAGTGCTTAGGAAATCTATTGGAGGCAGAAGCAGTCAAGGGTAGCCTAGGGTTAGGGTTAGGCTTAGGGTTAGGCTTAGGGTACGGCTTAGGGTACGGGTTCGGGGAGGGGTGCGGGTACGGCGTAGGGTATGGGTTAGGGTTAGGGTTAGGGTTAGTGTTAGGGTTAGGGCTCGGTTTAGGGTACGAGTTAGTATTAGGGTACGTGTTAGGGTTAGGGTAGGGGTTAGGGTTAGGGTACGCGTTAGGGTTAGGGTAGTTATTAAACCTATCCCACTCTCTAGATACCCCTTAGCACGTAAAGGAATATTATTTGAGGGTCCAGCCATGGAGAAGAGTTTAGACACTAGGATAAGATAAGGAACACACACATTATAAAGAAATCACATTAGGATTCTCTTTTTAAGCTGTTCCTTAAAACACTAGTGCTTAGGAAATCTATTGGAGGCAGAAGCAGTCAAGGGTAGCCTAGGGTTAGGGTTAGGCTTAGGGTTAGGCTTAGGGTACGGCTTAGGGTACGGGTTCGGGGAGGGTTTCGGGTACGGCGTAGGGTATGGGTTAGGGTTAGGGTTAGGGTTAGTGTTAGGGTTAGGTCTCGGTTTAGGGTACGGGTTAGGATTAGGGTACGTGTTAGGGTTAGGGTAGGGGTTAGGGTTAGGGTACGCGTTAGGGTTAGGGTAGTTATTAAACCTATCCCACTCTCTAGATACCCCTTAGCACGTAAAGGAATATTATTTGGGGGTCCAGCCATGGAGAAGTGTTTAGACACTAGGATAAGATAAGGAACACACCCATTATAAAGAAATCACTTTAGGATTCTCTTTTTAAGCTGTTCCTTAAAACACTAGTGGTTAGGAAATCTATTGGAGGCAGAAGCAGTCAAGGGTAGCCTAGGGTTAGGGTTAGGCTTAGGGTTAGGGTTAGGGTACGGCTTGGGGTATGGGTTCGGGGAGGTGTTCGTGTACGGCGTAGGGTATGGGTTAGGGTTAGGGTTTGGGTTAGTGTTAGGGTTAGGGCTCGGTTTAGGGTACGGGTTAGGATTAGGGTACGTGTTAGGGTTAGGGTAGGGGTTACGGTTAGGTTACGCGTTAGGGCTAGGGTAGTTAGTAAACCTATCCCACTCTCTAGCTCCCCCTTAGCACGTAAAGGAATATTATTTGGGGGTCCAGCCATGGAGAAGAGTTTAGACACTAGGATAAGATAAGGAACACACCCATTATAAAGAAATCACATTAGGATTCTCTTTTTAAGCTGTTCCTTAAAACACTACTGCTTAGGAAATCAATTGGAGGAAGAAGCAGTCAAGGGTAGCCTAGGGTTAGGGTTAGGCTTAGGGTTAGTTTTAGGGTATGGCTTAGGGTACGGGTTCGGGGAGGGGTGCGGGTACGGCGTAGGGTATGGGTTAGGGTTAGGGTTAGGGTTAGTGTTAGGTTTAGGGCTCGGTTTAGGGTACAGGTTAGGATTAGGGTACGTGTTAGGGTTAGGGTAGGGGTTAGGGTTAGGGTACGCGTTAGGGTTAGGGTAGTTATTAAACCTATCCCACTCTCTAGATACCCCTTAGCACGTAAGGGAATATTATTTGGGGGTGCAGCCATGGAGAAGAGTTTAGACACTAGGATAAGATAAGGAACACACCCATTATAAAGAAATCACATTAGGATTCTCTTTTTAAGCTGTTCCTTAAAACAGTAGTGCTTAGGAAATCTATTGGAGGCAGAAGCAGTCAAGGGTAGCCTAGGGTTAGGGTTAGGCTTAGGGTTAGGCTTAGGGTACGGCTTAGGTTACGGGTTCGGGGAGGGGTGCGGGTACGGCGTAGGGTATTGGTTAGGGTTAGGGTTAGGGTTAGTGTTAGGGTTAGGGCTCGGTTTAGGGTACGGGTTAGGATTAGGGTACGTGTTAGGGTTAGGGTAGGGGTTAGGGTTAGGGTACGCGTTAGGGTTAGGGTAGTTATTAAACCTATCCCACTCTCTAGATACCCCTTAGCACGTAAAGGAATATTATTTGAGGGTCCAGCCATGGAGAAGAGTTTAGACACTAGGATAAGATAAGGAACACACCCATTATAAAGAAATCACATTAGGATTCTCTTTTTAAGCTGTTCCTTAAAACACTAGTGCTTAGGAAATCTATTGGAGGCAGAAGCAGTCAAGGGTAGCCTAGGGTTAGGGTTAGGCTTAGGGTTAGGCTTAGGGTACGGCTTAGGTTACGGGTTCGGGGAGGGTTTCGGGTACGGCGTAGGGTATGGGTTAGGGTTAGGGTTAGGGTTAGTGTTAGGGTTAGGGCTCGGTTTAGGGTACGGTTAGGATTAGGGTACGTGTTAGGTTTAGGGTAGGGGTTAGGGTTAGGGTACGCGTTAGGGTTAAGGTAGTTAGTAAACCTATCCCACTCTCTAGATACCCCTTAGCACGTAAAGGAATATTATTTGGGGTTCCAGCCATGGAGAAGAATTTAGACACTAGGATAAGATAAGGAACACACCCATTATAAAGAAATCACATTAGGATTCTCTTTTTAAGCTGTTGCTTAAAACACTAGTGCTTAGGAAATCTATTGGAGGCAGAAGCAGTCAAGGGTAGCCTAGGGTTAGTGTTAGGCTTAGGGTTAGGCTTAGGGTACGGCTTAGGGTACGGGTTTGGGGAGGGGTTCAGGTACGGCGTAGGGTATGGGTTAGGGTTAGGGTTAGTGTTAGTGTTAGGGTTAGGGCTCGGTTTAGGGTACGGGTTAGGATTAGGGTACGTGTTAGTGTAAGGGTAGGGGTTAGGGTTAGAGTACGCATTAGGGTTAGGGTAGTTATTAAACCTATCCCACTCTCTAGATACCCCTTAGCACGTAAGGCAATATTATTTGGGGGTGCAGCCATGGAGAAGAGTTTAGACACTAGGATAAGATAAGGAACACACCCATTATAAAGAAATCACATTAGGATTCTCTTTTTAAGCTGTTCCTTAAAACACTAGTGCTTAGGAAATCTATTGGAGGCAGAAGCAGTCAAGGGTAGCCTAGGGTTAGGGTTAGGCTTAGGGTTAGGCTTAGGGTACGGCTTAGGGTACGGGTTCGGGGAGGGTTTCGGGTACGGCGTAGGGTATGGGTTAGGGTTAGGGTTAGGGTTAGTGTTAGGGTTAGGTCTCGGTTTAGGGTACGGGTTAGGATTAGGGTACGTGTTAGGGTTAGGGTAGGGGTTAGGGTTAGGGTACGCGTTAGGGTTAGGGTAGTTATTAAACCTATCCCACTCTCTAGATACCCCTTAGCACGTAAAGGAATATTATTTGGGGGTCCAGCCATGGAGAAGAGTTTAGACACTAGGATAAGATAAGGAACACACCCATTATAAAGAAATCACTTTAGGATTCTCTTTTTAAGCTGTTCCTTAAAACACTAGTGGTTAGGAAATCTATTGGAGGCAGAAGCAGTCAAGGGTAGCCTAGGGTTAGGGTTAGGCTTAGGGTTAGGGTTAGGGTACGGCTTGGGGTATGGGTTCGGGGAGGTGTTCGTGTACGGCGTAGGGTATGGGTTAGGGTTAGGGTTTGGGTTAGTGTTAGGGTTAGGGCTCGGTTTAGGGTACGGGTTAGGATTAGGGTACGTGTTAGGGTTAGGGTAGGGGTTAGGGTTAGGTTACGCGTTAGGGCTAGGGTAGTTAGTAAACCTATCCCACTCTCTAGCTCCCCCTTAGCACGTAAAGGAATATTATTTGGGGGTCCAGCCATGGAGAAGAGTTTAGACACTAGGATAAGATAAGGAACACACCCATTATAAAGAAATCACATTAGGATTCTCTTTTTAAGCTGTTCCTTAAAACACTACTGCTTAGGAAATCAATTGGAGGAAGAAGCAGTCAAGGGTAGCCTAGGGTTAGGGTTAGGCTTAGGGTTAGTTTTAGGGTATGGCTTAGGGTACGGGTTCGGGGAGGGGTGCGGGTACGGCGT
>NW_028122153.1:0-56103 GCF_965194805.1 Balaenoptera borealis | reverse complement strand
TCTTTCACACATATACATGTATCTATTGTTCCTCGCCTCCTTTTCCCATGTAGGTTATGACACAATGTTGAGTAGTCTTCTCCTGGTCTTCCGTACGTCTTTGGTGGTTATATATTTCACATGGTTTGTATATCTCTGTTAACCCCAATGTGGCAATGTATCCAATCCTCATCCCTTTCTATTTGGTGAACCATAAGTTTTTTAATGAATCTGTGATTGCCTTTCTCTGTGGAAATATCTTCATTGGTATCAATTTTTAAGTAACTCTTAAAAGTGATATGATAGGATATGTGCCTTTTGCTTTCTCACTTACTACACGTGGCGTGATTACGTCTAGACTCATCTATGGTGCTGCAAACGGCATTGTTTCATTTTTTTCACTAGCGAATATTCCATCTGTACATGGAGGAGTTCTTCTTTGTCCATCCATCTGTTGGTGGACTTTTTGGTTACTTCCATATCTTGGCTATTGTAATACTGTGCAGTGCAGATTTGCCTGCCTGTGTCTTTCCAATTCTCTCTTCTTAGGTTTTACGTCGAGGAGTGGGCCTGCTGGATCATATAGTAGCTCAATGTTTACCTTTTTAAGGCACCTCCATTCTGTTCTCATTCGTGGCCCTTTCCAAGTTACGTCCCCTTTGAAGTTGAGGGTATGCATTTCTCCACAACACCTTCAGCATTTAGTGTTTGTAGTTTTCTTGCTGATGGTTATTCTGACAAGTGTGAGCTGATACCTCTCTGTGGTTGAATTCGAATGTGCCACATAATCTGTTGAAATTGAGCTTTAAGGCATGTCCTTTGCTATTTTTCAAGCTGTGATTACCCCTTAGTTCTTCAAAGTGTTCTCTTTAAGTATGTGTCACATTTTGAAATGTTTTGGCCTTTACCTCCCTCAAGACATTTTGAGGGCCTGTTTCATTTACAGTTCTGCAGTACTTGTTCCTATGAAGTGACCATTAGCACAGGCTTTAAAGCTGCTTTTGCAGGTAACTGCCAGAGGGCGGCAGCCTTTCTATGTCCCCCACCCTGGTAACTAGGGAAAAGCCCTTGCGGCCTGTGGTGTTTCTCGGTTATAAATTAGAGTGGAGTGTGCCCGGACAAACCCACACAAGCTGATGTCTCCTTACTTTTGTTGGATTTTTACATTTAATTTTTATTTTTTATTGGAGTACTTTCCACTGTGTACGTGGACCACTTCTACTTTGTGCATTCCTCGGTTGATGGACATTTTCATTGCTTCCAAGTGTTGGCTATGGTAAATATTGTTGGAGTGCAGGATTGCCAGGCTGTGACTTTTCGATTCTCATTTTCTCAGGTGATAGGCCCAGCAGTGGGTGTAATTGATTGACTGGTAGCACCGTGTTTCCCTTTTCAAAGCACCTTCTTTGTGTTTTCATTAGTGGCTCTTACCACGTCCCCCTTAGAATCGAGGGTACGCATTTCTCCACAATCGCTTCAGCATATATTGTTTGCAGCATTTATGCTAATGGCCCTTCTGGCTGCTGTGAGCTGATAGGTTTTTGTAATTTGGGTTTGCATGTCTTTGAAAATTCGTAAAACTCATCATTTTTCTCCACCGTTTTCTTTTCTGTTAAAAAAAAAGGAAACAATTGGGAGTACAGTAGAACTCTTGAAATTGTGTTCTTGGAAGGTTGCCCTCTTTTGAAATTTTGGTCGATTTTCCACTCCAGAATTTTTTTAGAAAGCAGGTGTCTTTTAGCGAACTGCAAGTTTGGTGAATATTTAGTGACCTTTAGCAATGGGTTTAAAGCTGCTGTTGTGGGAAGTGGCCTCAAGCAGGCAGCATATCTCCATTCCCATATCTGGGTACTAGGGCAGCAGAGCCTTTCTGGAAGTCGTGTTCCTAGTTTGTAAATTACATTGGAATGTGCATGGAGAAAGCCCCATAAGTTTATGTCTCATTATTTCTTCTTGGTTTTAAAATTTTTTTAATTGGGGTAAAGCTTAGAATATTGTTTGTCCTAGGTGTACACAATCTGGTTCGTTTGTACATTATATATGTCTATTCAAGTACAGATCCTCTTCCCATGTAAAATGTTACTGAGGGTTCCGCAGACCTCCCTTGCTATATGGTTGGTCTTTTTGAGATATGGATATAATATGTGTTTGTATACATATAGTAACACTAATCTTAATTTATCCATTCCCCCCACCTTTCCTTTTAGATGAGCATAGTTTGTTTTCTAAGTCTGTGAGTGTCTTTCTCTGTGGAAATATGTTCCTTTGTGTCAGTTATTAGATAACGCCTATAAGTGATATCATAGAATATAGGTCTTTTGCTTTCCGACTTACCTCATGTTTTGTGATTATCTCCAGACTCATTTGTGGTGCCTCAGAGAGCAGTGGTTCATTGTTTTCCATGGCTATTATTCCATTGTGTACATGGACCACTTCTTCTTTATCCATTCACCTGTTGTTGGACATTTTGATTGCTCCACTGTCTTGGCTATTGTGAATAAGGCTGCACTGCAGCTTTTGCGGCCTGTGTCTTCTCGATTCTTGTCTTCTCAGGTGAGAGGTCCATTGGTGCGCCTGCTGGATTGAATGGTACCTCCATTTTTACTTTTAAACACAGCTCCTTTCTGTTCTCATTATTGGCTGTTACCCCTTTACGTCTCACCAGCAGGTAGAGGGTACACAGTTCCCTAAAACCCCTTCAGCATTTATTGTTTGTAGACTTTTTGCTCATGGTCAGTCGACTGGTGTAAGTTGAAACGTTTTGTAGATTAGATTGCATGGGTCTAACACTCCCTGAGGTTGAGCTTTTATCCATTTTCCTTTTTTTAAAAGAGCGTGAGTAAAACTTAACTCTTCATACTCTCTTCTTGAAACATTTGCCTGTTTTGAATTGTTTTGTCCATTCCCTCCTTCAGCACAATTTTTTAGGGCAGGTGTTCTTTACAGCCCTGAGTCCTTGGGAATGTTAAGTGACCATTCGCTGTGAGTTTAAAGCTGTTCTTGCAGGAAACGGCCACAAGGTGGCAGCATTTCCCCTTTACCATATTTGGTTACTAGGGAAACAGAGCCTTAATGGAAGTGGTGTTGTAGGTTGTAAATTAGAATGGAATGTGCCAGGAAAAGCCCTTTAAGTTTATGTCTCATTACTTCTTGTTCATATTTGTAGTTTACTTTTTATTTTTTATCCCAGTAAATATGATTACAATGGTTTGTTTGTTCTAGGTGTGCAAGATGTGGTTCTTTCACACATATACATGTATCTATTGTTCCTCGCCTCCTTTTCCCATGTAGGTTATGACACAATGTTGAGTAGTCTTCTCCTGGTCTTCCGTACGTCTTTGGTGGTTATATATTTCACATGGTTTGTATATCTCTGTTAACCCCAATGTGGCAATGTATCCAATCCTCATCCCTTTCTATTTGGTGAACCATAAGTTTTTTAATGAATCTGTGATTGCCTTTCTCTGTGGAAATATCTTCATTGGTATCAATTTTTAAGTAACTCTTAAAAGTGATATGATAGGATATGTGCCTTTTGCTTTCTCACTTACTACACGTGGCGTGATTACGTCTAGACTCATCTATGGTGCTGCAAACGGCATTGTTTCATTTTTTTCACTAGCGAATATTCCATCTGTACATGGAGGAGTTCTTCTTTGTCCATCCATCTGTTGGTGGACTTTTTGGTTACTTCCATATCTTGGCTATTGTAATACTGTGCAGTGCAGATTTGCCTGCCTGTGTCTTTCCAATTCTCTCTTCTTAGGTTTTACGTCGAGGAGTGGGCCTGCTGGATCATATAGTAGCTCAATGTTTACCTTTTTAAGGCACCTCCATTCTGTTCTCATTCGTGGCCCTTTCCAAGTTACGTCCCCTTTGAAGTTGAGGGTATGCATTTCTCCACAACACCTTCAGCATTTAGTGTTTGTAGTTTTCTTGCTGATGGTTATTCTGACAAGTGTGAGCTGATACCTCTCTGTGGTTGAATTCGAATGTGCCACATAATCTGTTGAAATTGAGCTTTAAGGCATGTCCTTTGCTATTTTTCAAGCTGTGATTACCCCTTAGTTCTTCAAAGTGTTCTCTTTAAGTATGTGTCACATTTTGAAATGTTTTGGCCTTTACCTCCCTCAAGACATTTTGAGGGCCTGTTTCATTTACAGTTCTGCAGTACTTGTTCCTATGAAGTGACCATTAGCACAGGCTTTAAAGCTGCTTTTGCAGGTAACTGCCAGAGGGCGGCAGCCTTTCTATGTCCCCCACCCTGGTAACTAGGGAAAAGCCCTTGCGGCCTGTGGTGTTTCTCGGTTATAAATTAGAGTGGAGTGTGCCCGGACAAACCCACACAAGCTGATGTCTCCTTACTTTTGTTGGGATTTTTACATTTAATTTTTATTTTTTATTGGAGTACTTTTCCACTGTGTACGTGGACCACTTCTACTTTGTGCATTCCTCGGTTGATGGACATTTTCATTGCTTCCAAGTGTTGGCTATGGTAAATATTGTTGGAGTGCAGGATTGCCAGGCTGTGACTTTTCGATTCTCATTTTCTCAGGTGATAGGCCCAGCAGTGGGTGTAATTGATTGACTGGTAGCACCGTGTTTCCCTTTTCAAAGCACCTTCTTTGTGTTTTCATTAGTGGCTCTTACCACGTCCCCCCTTAGAATCGAGGGTACGCATTTCTCCACAATCGCTTCAGCATATATTGTTTGCAGCATTTATGCTAATGGCCCTTCTGGCTGCTGTGAGCTGATAGGTTTTTGTAATTTGGGTTTGCATGTCTTTGAAAATTCGTAAAACTCATCATTTTTCTCCACCGTTTTCTTTTCTGTTAAAAAAAAGGAAACAATTGGGAGTACAGTAGAACTCTTGAAATTGTGTTCTTGGAAGGTTGCCCTCTTTTGAAATTTTTGGTCGATTTTCCACTCCAGAATTTTTTTAGAAAGCAGGTGTCTTTTAGCGAACTGCAAGTTTGGTGAATATTTAGTGACCTTTAGCAATGGGTTTAAAGCTGCTGTTGTGGGAAGTGGCCTCAAGCAGGCAGCATATCTCCATTCCCATATCTGGGTACTAGGGCAGCAGAGCCTTTCTGGAAGTCGTGTTCCTAGTTTGTAAATTACATTGGAATGTGCATGGAGAAAGCCCCATAAGTTTATGTCTCATTATTTCTTCTTGGTTTTAAAATTTTTTTTAATTGGGGTAAAGCTGAGAATATTGTTTGTCCTAGGTGTACACAATCTGGTTCGTTTGTACATTATATATGTCTATTCAAGTACAGATCCTCTTCCCATGTAAAATGTTACTGAGGGTTCCGCAGACCTCCCTTGCTATATGGTTGGTCTTTTTGAGATATGGATATAATATGTGTTTGTATACATATAGTAACACTAATCTTAATTTATCCATTCCCCCCACCTTTCCTTTTAGATGAGCATAGTTTGTTTTCTAAGTCTGTGAGTGTCTTTCTCTGTGGAAATATGTTCCTTTGTGTCAGTTATTAGATAACGCCTATAAGTGATATCATAGAATATAGGTCTTTTGCTTTCCGACTTACCTCATGTTTTGTGATTATCTCCAGACTCATTTGTGGTGCCTCAGAGAGCAGTGGTTCATTGTTTTCCATGGCTATTATTCCATTGTGTACATGGACCACTTCTTCTTTATCCATTCACCTGTTGTTGGACATTTTGATTGCTCCACTGTCTTGGCTATTGTGAATAAGGCTGCACTGCAGCTTTTGCGGCCTGTGTCTTCTCGATTCTTGTCTTCTCAGGTGAGAGGTCCATTGGTGCGCCTGCTGGATTGAATGGTACCTCCATTTTTACTTTTAAACACAGCTCCTTTCTGTTCTCATTATTGGCTGTTACCCCTTTACGTCTCACCAGCAGGTAGAGGGTACACAGTTCCCTAAAACCCCTTCAGCATTTATTGTTTGTAGACTTTTTGCTCATGGTCAGTCGACTGGTGTAAGTTGAAACGTTTTGTAGATTAGATTGCATGGGTCTAACACTCCCTGAGGTTGAGCTTTTATCCATTTTCCTTTTTTTTAAAAGAGCGTGAGTAAAACTTAACTCTTCATACTCTCTTCTTGAAACATTTGCCTGTTTTGAATTGTTTTGTCCATTCCCTCCTTCAGCACAATTTTTTAGGGCAGGTGTTCTTTACAGCCCTGAGTCCTTGGGAATGTTAAGTGACCATTCGCTGTGAGTTTAAAGCTGTTCTTGCAGGAAACGGCCACAAGGTGGCAGCATTTCCCCTTTACCATATTTGGTTACTAGGGAAACAGAGCCTTAATGGAAGTGGTGTTGTAGGTTGTAAATTAGAATGGAATGTGCCAGGGAAAAGCCCTTTAAGTTTATGTCTCATTACTTCTTGTTCATATTTGTAGTTTACTTTTTATTTTTTATCCCAGTAAATATGATTACAATGGTTTGTTTGTTCTAGGTGTGCAAGATGTGGTTCTTTCACACATATACATGTATCTATTGTTCCTCGCCTCCTTTTCCCATGTAGGTTATGACACAATGTTGAGTAGTCTTCTCCTGGTCTTCCGTACGTCTTTGGTGGTTATATATTTCACATGGTTTGTATATCTCTGTTAACCCCAATGTGGCAATGTATCCAATCCTCATCCCTTTCTATTTGGTGAACCATAAGTTTTTTAATGAATCTGTGATTGCCTTTCTCTGTGGAAATATCTTCATTGGTATCAATTTTTAAGTAACTCTTAAAAGTGATATGATAGGATATGTGCCTTTTGCTTTCTCACTTACTACACGTGGCGTGATTACGTCTAGACTCATCTATGGTGCTGCAAACGGCATTGTTTCATTTTTTTCACTAGCGAATATTCCATCTGTACATGGAGGAGTTCTTCTTTGTCCATCCATCTGTTGGTGGACTTTTTGGTTACTTCCATATCTTGGCTATTGTAATACTGTGCAGTGCAGATTTGCCTGCCTGTGTCTTTCCAATTCTCTCTTCTTAGGTTTTACGTCGAGGAGTGGGCCTGCTGGATCATATAGTAGCTCAATGTTTACCTTTTTAAGGCACCTCCATTCTGTTCTCATTCGTGGCCCTTTCCAAGTTACGTCCCCTTTGAAGTTGAGGGTATGCATTTCTCCACAACACCTTCAGCATTTAGTGTTTGTAGTTTTCTTGCTGATGGTTATTCTGACAAGTGTGAGCTGATACCTCTCTGTGGTTGAATTCGAATGTGCCACATAATCTGTTGAAATTGAGCTTAAGGCATGTCCTTTGCTATTTTTCAAGCTGTGATTACCCCTTAGTTCTTCAAAGTGTTCTCTTTAAGTATGTGTCACATTTTGAAATGTTTTGGCCTTTACCTCCCTCAAGACATTTTGAGGGCCTGTTTCATTTACAGTTCTGCAGTACTTGTTCCTATGAAGTGACCATTAGCACAGGCTTAAAGCTGCTTTTGCAGGTAACTGCCAGAGGGCGGCAGCCTTTCTATGTCCCCCACCCTGGTAACTAGGGAAAAGCCCTTGCGGCCTGTGGTGTTTCTCGGTTATAAATTAGAGTGGAGTGTGCCGGACAAACCCACACAAGCTGATGTCTCCTTACTTTTGTTGGATTGTTACATTTAATTTTTATTTTTTATTGGAGTACTTTTCCACTGTGTACGTGGACCACTTCTACTTTGTGCATTCCTCGGTTGATGGACATTTTCATTGCTTCCAAGTGTTGGCTATGGTAAATATTGTTGGAGTGCAGGATTGCCAGGCTGTGACTTTCGATTCTCATTTTCTCAGGTGATAGGCCCAGCAGTGGGTGTAATTGATTGACTGGTAGCACCGTGTTTCCCTTTTCAAAGCACCTTCTTTGTGTTTTCATTAGTGGCTCTTACCACGTCCCCCTTAGAATCGAGGGTACGCATTTCTCCACAATCGCTTCAGCATATATTGTTTGCAGCATTTATGCTAATGGCCCTTCTGGCTGCTGTGAGCTGATAGGTTTTTGTAATTTGGGTTTGCATGTCTTTGAAAATTCGTAAAACTCATCATTTTTCTCCACCGTTTTCTTTTCTGTTAAAAAAAAGGAAACAATTGGGAGTACAGTAGAACTCTTGAAATTGTGTTCTTGGAAGGTTGCCCTCTTTTGAAATTTTTGGTCGATTTTCCACTCCAGAATTTTTTTAGAAAGCAGGTGTCTTTTAGCGAACTGCAAGTTTGGTGAATATTTAGTGACCTTTAGCAATGGGTTTAAAGCTGCTGTTGTGGGAAGTGGCCTCAAGCAGGCAGCATATCTCCATTCCCATATCTGGGTACTAGGGCAGCAGAGCCTTTCTGGAAGTCGTGTTCCTAGTTTGTAAATTACATTGGAATGTGCATGGAGAAAGCCCCATAAGTTTATGTCTCATTATTTCTTCTTGGTTTTAAAATTTTTTTTAATTGGGGTAAAGCTGAGAATATTGTTTGTCCTAGGTGTACACAATCTGGTTCGTTTGTACATTATATATGTCTATTCAAGTACAGATCCTCTTCCCATGTAAAATGTTACTGAGGGTTCCGCAGACCTCCCTTGCTATATGGTTGGTCTTTTTGAGATATGGATATAATATGTGTTTGTATACATATAGTAACACTAATCTTAATTTATCCATTCCCCCCACCTTTCCTTTTAGATGAGCATAGTTTGTTTTCTAAGTCTGTGAGTGTCTTTCTCTGTGGAAATATGTTCCTTTGTGTCAGTTATTAGATAACGCCTATAAGTGATATCATAGAATATAGGTCTTTTGCTTTCCGACTTACCTCATGTTTTGTGATTATCTCCAGACTCATTTGTGGTGCCTCAGAGAGCAGTGGTTCATTGTTTTCCATGGCTATTATTCCATTGTGTACATGGACCACTTCTTCTTTATCCATTCACCTGTTGTTGGACATTTTGATTGCTCCACTGTCTTGGCTATTGTGAATAAGGCTGCACTGCAGCTTTTGCGGCCTGTGTCTTCTCGATTCTTGTCTTCTCAGGTGAGAGGTCCATTGGTGCGCCTGCTGGATTGAATGGTACCTCCATTTTTACTTTTAAACACAGCTCCTTTCTGTTCTCATTATTGGCTGTTACCCCTTTACGTCTCACCAGCAGGTAGAGGGTACACAGTTCCCTAAAACCCCTTCAGCATTTATTGTTTGTAGACTTTTTGCTCATGGTCAGTCGACTGGTGTAAGTTGAAACTTTTTGTAGATTAGATTGCATGGGTCTAACACTCCCTGAGGTTGAGCTTTTATCCATTTTCCTTTTTTTTAAAAGAGCGTGAGTAAAACTTAACTCTTCATACTCTCTTCTTGAAACATTTGCCTGTTTTGAATTGTTTTGTCCATTCCCTCCTTCAGCACAATTTTTTAGGGCAGGTGTTCTTTACAGCCCTGAGTCCTTGGAATGTTAAGTGACCATTCGCTGTGAGTTTAAAGCTGTTCTTGCAGGAAACGGCCACAAGGTGGCAGCATTTCCCCTTTACCATATTTGGTTACTAGGGAAACAGAGCCTTAATGGAAGTGGTGTTGTAGGTTGTAAATTAGAATGGAATGTGCCAGGGAAAAGCCCTTTAAGTTTATGTCTCATTACTTCTTGTTCATATTTGTAGTTTACTTTTTATTTTTTATCCCAGTAAATATGATTACAATGGTTTGTTTGTTCTAGGTGTGCAAGATGTGGTTCTTTCACACATATACATGTATCTATTGTTCCTCGCCTCCTTTTCCCATGTAGGTTATGACACAATGTTGAGTAGTCTTCTCCTGGTCTTCCGTACGTCTTTGGTGGTTATATATTTCACATGGTTTGTATATCTCTGTTAACCCCAATGTGGCAATGTATCCAATCCTCATCCCTTTCTATTTGGTGAACCATAAGTTTTTTAATGAATCTGTGATTGCCTTTCTCTGTGGAAATATCTTCATTGGTATCAATTTTTAAGTAACTCTTAAAAGTGATATGATAGGATATGTGCCTTTTGCTTTCTCACTTACTACACGTGGCGTGATTACGTCTAGACTCATCTATGGTGCTGCAAACGGCATTGTTTCATTTTTTTCACTAGCGAATATTCCATCTGTACATGGAGGAGTTCTTCTTTGTCCATCCATCTGTTGGTGGACTTTTTGGTTACTTCCATATCTTGGCTATTGTAATACTGTGCAGTGCAGATTTGCCTGCCTGTGTCTTTCCAATTCTCTCTTCTTAGGTTTTACGTCGAGGAGTGGGCCTGCTGGATCATATAGTAGCTCAATGTTTACCTTTTTAAGGCACCTCCATTCTGTTCTCATTCGTGGCCCTTTCCAAGTTACGTCCCCTTTGAAGTTGAGGGTATGCATTTCTCCACAACACCTTCAGCATTTAGTGTTTGTAGTTTTCTTGCTGATGGTTATTCTGACAAGTGTGAGCTGATACCTCTCTGTGGTTGAATTCGAATGTGCCACATAATCTGTTGAAATTGAGCTTTAAGGCATGTCCTTTGCTATTTTTCAAGCTGTGATTACCCCTTAGTTCTTCAAAGTGTTCTCTTTAAGTATGTGTCACATTTTGAAATGTTTTGGCCTTTACCTCCCTCAAGACATTTTGAGGGCCTGTTTCATTTACAGTTCTGCAGTACTTGTTCCTATGAAGTGACCATTAGCACAGGCTTTAAAGCTGCTTTTGCAGGTAACTGCCAGAGGGCGGCAGCCTTTCTATGTCCCCCACCCTGGTAACTAGGGAAAAGCCCTTGCGGCCTGTGGTGTTTCTCGGTTATAAATTAGAGTGGAGTGTGCCCGGACAAACCCACACAAGCTGATGTCTCCTTACTTTTGTTGGATTGTTACATTTAATTTTTTATTTTTTATTGGAGTACTTTTCCACTGTGTACGTGGACCACTTCTACTTTGTGCATTCCTCGGTTGATGGACATTTTCATTGCTTCCAAGTGTTGGCTATGGTAAATATTGTTGGAGTGCAGGATTGCCAGGCTGTGACTTTTCGATTCTCATTTTCTCAGGTGATAGGCCCAGCAGTGGGTGTAATTGATTGACTGGTAGCACCGTGTTTCCCTTTTCAAAGCACCTTCTTTGTGTTTTCATTAGTGGCTCTTACCACGTCCCCCTTAGAATCCAGGGTACGCATTTCTCCACAATCGCTTCAGCATATATTGTTTGCAGCATTTATGCTAATGGCCCTTCTGGCTGCTGTGAGCTGATAGGTTTTTGTAATTTGGGTTTGCATGTCTTTGAAAATTCGTAAAACTCATCATTTTTCTCCACCGTTTTCTTTTCTGTTAAAAAAAAGGAAACAATTGGGAGTACAGTAGAACTCTTGAAATTGTGTTCTTGGAAGGTTGCCCTCTTTTGAAATTTTTGGTCGATTTTCCACTCCAGAATTTTTTTAGAAAGCAGGTGTCTTTTAGCGAACTGCAAGTTTGGTGAATATTTAGTGACCTTTAGCAATGGGTTTAAAGCTGCTGTTGTGGGAAGTGGCCTCAAGCAGGCAGCATATCTCCATTCCCATATCTGGGTACTAGGGCAGCAGAGCCTTTCTGGAAGTCGTGTTCCTAGTTTGTAAATTACATTGGAATGTGCATGGAGAAAGCCCCATAAGTTTATGTCTCATTATTTCTTCTTGGTTTTAAAATTTTTTTTAATTGGGGTAAAGCTTAGAATATTGTTTGTCCTAGGTGTACACAATCTGGTTCGTTTGTACATTATATATGTCTATTCAAGTACAGATCCTCTTCCCATGTAAAATGTTACTGAGGGTTCCGCAGACCTCCCTTGCTATATGGTTGGTCTTTTTGAGATATGGATATAATATGTGTTTGTATACATATAGTAACACTAATCTTAATTTATCCATTCCCCCCACCTTTCCTTTTAGATGAGCATAGTTTGTTTTCTAAGTCTGTGAGTGTCTTTCTCTGTGGAAATATGTTCCTTTGTGTCAGTTATTAGATAACGCCTATAAGTGATATCATAGAATATAGGTCTTTTGCTTTCCGACTTACCTCATGTTTTGTGATTATCTCCAGACTCATTTGTGGTGCCTCAGAGAGCAGTGGTTCATTGTTTTCCATGGCTATTATTCCATTGTGTACATGGACCACTTCTTCTTTATCCATTCACCTGTTGTTGGACATTTTGATTGCTCCACTGTCTTGGCTATTGTGAATAAGGCTGCACTGCAGCTTTTGCGGCCTGTGTCTTCTCGATTCTTGTCTTCTCAAGTGAGAGGTCCATTGGTGCGCCTGCTGGATTGAATGGTACCTCCATTTTTACTTTTAAACACAGCTCCTTTCTGTTCTCATTATTGGCTGTTACCCCTTTACGTCTCACCAGCAGGTAGAGGGTACACAGTTCCCTAAAACCCCTTCAGCATTTATTGTTTGTAGACTTTTTGCTCATGGTCAGTCGACTGGTGTAAGTTGAAACGTTTTGTAGATTAGATTGCATGGGTCTAACACTCCCTGAGGTTGAGCTTTTATCCATTTTCCTTTTTTTTAAAAGAGCGTGGGTAAAACTTAACTCTTCATACTCTCTTCTTGAAACATTTGCCTGTTTTGAATTGTTTTGTCCATTCCCTCCTTCAGCACAATTTTTTAGGGCAGGTGTTCTTTACAGCCCTGAGTCCTTGGGAATGTTAAGTGACCATTCGCTGTGAGTTTAAAGCTGTTCTTGCAGGAAACGGCCACAAGGTGGCAGCATTTCCCCTTTACCATATTTGGTTACTAGGGAAACAGAGCCTTAATGGAAGTGGTGTTGTAGGTTGTAAATTAGAATGGAATGTGCCAGGGAAAAGCCCTTTAAGTTTATGTCTCATTACTTCTTGTTCATATTTGTAGTTTACTTTTTATTTTTTATCCCAGTAAATATGATTACAATGGTTTGTTTGTTCTAGGTGTGCAAGATGTGGTTCTTTCACACATATACATGTATCTATTGTTCCTCGCCTCCTTTTCCATGTAGGTTATGACACAATGTTGAGTAGTCTTCTCCTGGTCTTCCGTACGTCTTTGGTGGTTATATATTTCACATGGTTTGTATATCTCTGTTAACCCCAATGTGGCAATGTATCCAATCCTCATCCCTTCTATTTGGTGAACCATAAGTTTTTTAATGAATCTGTGATTGCCTTTCTCTGTGGAAATATCTTCATTGGTATCAATTTTTAAGTAACTCTTAAAAGTGATATGATAGGATATGTGCCTTTTGCTTTCTCACTTACTACACGTGGCGTGATTACGTCTAGACTCATCTATGGTGCTGCAAACGGCATTGTTTCATTTTTTTCACTAGCGAATATTCCATCTGTACATGGAGGAGTTCTTCTTTGTCCATCCATCTGTTGGTGGACTTTTTGGTTACTTCCATATCTTGGCTATTGTAATACTGTGCAGTGCAGATTTGCCTGCCTGTGTCTTTCCAATTCTCTCTTCTTAGGTTTTACGTCGAGGAGTGGGCCTGCTGGATCATATAGTAGCTCAATGTTTACCTTTTTAAGGCACCTCCATTCTGTTCTCATTCGTGGCCCTTTCCAAGTTACGTCCCCTTTGAAGTTGAGGGTATGCATTTCTCCACAACACCTTCAGCATTTAGTGTTTGTAGTTTTCTTGCTGATGGTTATTCTGACAAGTGTGAGCTGATACCTCTCTGTGGTTGAATTCGAATGTGCCACATAATCTGTTGAAATTGAGCTTTAAGGCATGTCCTTTGCTATTTTTCAAGCTGTGATTACCCCTTAGTTCTTCAAAGTGTTCTCTTTAAGTATGTGTCACATTTTGAAATGTTTTGGCCTTTACCTCCCTCAAGACATTTTGAGGGCCTGTTTCATTTACAGTTCTGCAGTACTTGTTCCTATGAAGTGACCATTAGCACAGGCTTTAAAGCTGCTTTTGCAGGTAACTGCCAGAGGGCGGCAGCCTTTCTATGTCCCCCACCCTGGTAACTAGGGAAAAGCCCTTGCGGCCTGTGGTGTTTCTCGGTTATAAATTAGAGTGGAGTGTGCCCGGACAAACCCACACAAGCTGATGTCTCCTTACTTTTGTTGGATTTTTACATTTAATTTTTATTTTTTATTGGAGTACTTTTCCACTGTGTACGTGGACCACTTCTACTTTGTGCATTCCTCGGTTGATGGACATTTTCATTGCTTCCAAGTGTTGGCTATGGTAAATATTGTTGGAGTGCAGGATTGCCAGGCTGTGACTTTTCGATTCTCATTTTCTCAGGTGATAGGCCCAGCAGTGGGTGTAATTGATTGACTGGTAGCACCGTGTTTCCCTTTTCAAAGCACCTTCTTTGTGTTTTCATTAGTGGCTCTTACCACGTCCCCCTTAGAATCGAGGGTACGCATTTCTCCACAATCGCTTCAGCATATATTGTTTGCAGCATTTATGCTAATGGCCCTTCTGGCTGCTGTGAGCTGATAGGTTTTTGTAATTTGGGTTTGCATGTCTTTGAAAATTCGTAAAACTCATCATTTTTCTCCACCGTTTTCTTTTCTGTTAAAAAAAAGGAAACAATTGGGAGTACAGTAGAACTCTTGAAATTGTGTTCTTGGAAGGTTGCCCTCTTTTGAAATTTTTGGTCGATTTTCCACTCCAGAATTTTTTTAGAAAGCAGGTGTCTTTTAGCGAACTGCAAGTTTGGTGAATATTTAGTGACCTTTAGCAATGGGTTTAAAGCTGCTGTTGTGGGAAGTGGCCTCAAGCAGGCAGCATATCTCCATTCCCATATCTGGGTACTAGGGCAGCAGAGCCTTTCTGGAAGTCGTGTTCCTAGTTTGTAAATTACATTGGAATGTGCATGGAGAAAGCCCCATAAGTTTATGTCTCATTATTTCTTCTTGGTTTTAAAATTTTTTTTAATTGGGGTAAAGCTGAGAATATTGTTTGTCCTAGGTGTACACAATCTGGTTCGTTTGTACATTATATATGTCTATTCAAGTACAGATCCTCTTCCCATGTAAAATGTTACTGAGGGTTCCGCAGACCTCCCTTGCTATATGGTTGGTCTTTTTGAGATATGGATATAATATGTGTTTGTATACATATAGTAACACTAATCTTAATTTATCCATTCCCCCCACCTTTCCTTTTAGATGAGCATAGTTTGTTTTCTAAGTCTGTGAGTGTCTTTCTCTGTGGAAATATGTTCCTTTGTGTCAGTTATTAGATAACGCCTATAAGTGATATCATAGAATATAGGTCTTTTGCTTTCCGACTTACCTCATGTTTTGTGATTATCTCCAGACTCATTTGTGGTGCCTCAGAGAGCAGTGGTTCATTGTTTTCCATGGCTATTATTCCATTGTGTACATGGACCACTTCTTCTTTATCCATTCACCTGTTGTTGGACATTTTGATTGCTCCACTGTCTTGGCTATTGTGAATAAGGCTGCACTGCAGCTTTTGCGGCCTGTGTCTTCTCGATTCTTGTCTTCTCAAGTGAGAGGTCCATTGGTGCGCCTGCTGGATTGAATGGTACCTCCATTTTTACTTTTAAACACAGCTCCTTTCTGTTCTCATTATTGGCTGTTACCCCTTTACGTCTCACCAGCAGGTAGAGGGTACACAGTTCCCTAAAACCCCTTCAGCATTTATTGTTTGTAGACTTTTTGCTCATGGTCAGTCGACTGGTGTAAGTTGAAACGTTTTGTAGATTAGATTGCATGGGTCTAACACTCCCTGAGGTTGAGCTTTTATCCATTTTCCTTTTTTTTAAAAGAGCGTGGGTAAAACTTAACTCTTCATACTCTCTTCTTGAAACATTTGCCTGTTTTGAATTGTTTTGTCCATTCCCTCCTTCAGCACAATTTTTTAGGGCAGGTGTTCTTTACAGCCCTGAGTCCTTGGGAATGTTAAGTGACCATTCGCTGTGAGTTTAAAGCTGTTCTTGCAGGAAACGGCCACAAGGTGGCAGCATTTCCCCTTTACCATATTTGGTTACTAGGGAAACAGAGCCTTAATGGAAGTGGTGTTGTAGGTTGTAAATTAGAATGGAATGTGCCAGGGAAAAGCCCTTTAAGTTTATGTCTCATTACTTCTTGTTCATATTTGTAGTTTACTTTTTATTTTTTATCCCAGTAAATATGATTACAATGGTTTGTTTGTTCTAGGTGTGCAAGATGTGGTTCTTTCACACATATACATGTATCTATTGTTCCTCGCATCCTTTTCCCATGTAGGTTATGACACAATGTTGAGTAGTCTTCTCCTGGTCTTCCGTACGTCTTTGGTGGTTATATATTTCACATGGTTTGTATATCTCTGTTAACCCCAATGTGGCAATGTATCCAATCCTCATCCCTTTCTATTTGGTGAACCATAAGTTTTTTAATGAATCTGTGATTGCCTTTCTCTGTGGAAATATCTTCATTGGTATCAATTTTTAAGTAACTCTTAAAAGTGATATGATAGGATATGTGCCTTTTGCTTTCTCACTTACTACACGTGGCGTGATTACGTCTAGACTCATCTATGGTGCTGCAAACGGCATTGTTTCATTTTTTTCACTAGCGAATATTCCATCTGTACATGGAGGAGTTCTTCTTTGTCCATCCATCTGTTGGTGGACTTTTTGGTTACTTCCATATCTTGGCTATTGTAATACTGTGCAGTGCAGATTTGCCTGCCTGTGTCTTTCCAATTCTCTCTTCTTAGGTTTTACGTCGAGGAGTGGGCCTGCTGGATCATATAGTAGCTCAATGTTTACCTTTTTAAGGCACCTCCATTCTGTTCTCATTCGTGGCCCTTTCCAAGTTACGTCCCCTTTGAAGTTGAGGGTATGCATTTCTCCACAACACCTTCAGCATTTAGTGTTTGTAGTTTTCTTGCTGATGGTTATTCTGACAAGTGTGAGCTGATACCTCTCTGTGGTTGAATTCGAATGTGCCACATAATCTGTTGAAATTGAGCTTTAAGGCATGTCCTTTGCTATTTTTCAAGCTGTGATTACCCCTTAGTTCTTCAAAGTGTTCTCTTTAAGTATGTGTCACATTTTGAAATGTTTTGGCCTTTACCTCCCTCAAGACATTTTGAGGGCCTGTTTCATTTACAGTTCTGCAGTACTTGTTCCTATGAAGTGACCATTAGCACAGGCTTTAAAGCTGCTTTTGCAGGTAACTGCCAGAGGGCGGCAGCCTTTCTATGTCCCCCACCCTGGTAACTAGGGAAAAGCCCTTGCGGCCTGTGGTGTTTCTCGGTTATAAATTAGAGTGGAGTGTGCCCGGACAAACCCACACAAGCTGATGTCTCCTTACTTTTGTTGGATTTTTACATTTAATTTTTATTTTTTATTGGAGTACTTTTCCACTGTGTACGTGGACCACTTCTACTTTGTGCATTCCTCGGTTGATGGACATTTTCATTGCTTCCAAGTGTTGGCTATGGTAAATATTGTTGGAGTGCAGGATTGCCAGGCTGTGACTTTTCGATTCTCATTTTCTCAGGTGATAGGCCCAGCAGTGGGTGTAATTGATTGACTGGTAGCACCGTGTTTCCCTTTTCAAAGCACCTTCTTTGTGTTTTCATTAGTGGCTCTTACCACGTCCCCCTTAGAATCGAGGGTACGCATTTCTCCACAATCGCTTCAGCATATATTGTTTGCAGCATTTATGCTAATGGCCCTTCTGGCTGCTGTGAGCTGATAGGTTTTTGTAATTTGGGTTTGCATGTCTTTGAAAATTCGTAAAACTCATCATTTTTCTCCACCGTTTTCTTTTCTGTTAAAAAAAAGGAAACAATTGGGAGTACAGTAGAACTCTTGAAATTGTGTTCTTGGAAGGTTGCCCTCTTTTGAAATTTTTGGTCGATTTTCCACTCCAGAATTTTTTTAGAAAGCAGGTGTCTTTTAGCGAACTGCAAGTTTGGTGAATATTTAGTGACCTTTAGCAATGGGTTTAAAGCTGCTGTTGTGGGAAGTGGCCTCAAGCAGGCAGCATATCTCCATTCCCATATCTGGGTACTAGGGCAGCAGAGCCTTTCTGGAAGTCGTGTTCCTAGTTTGTAAATTACATTGGAATGTGCATGGAGAAAGCCCCATAAGTTTATGTCTCATTATTTCTTCTTGGTTTTAAAATTTTTTTTAATTGGGGTAAAGCTGAGAATATTGTTTGTCCTAGGTGTACACAATCTGGTTCGTTTGTACATTATATATGTCTATTCAAGTACAGATCCTCTTCCCATGTAAAATGTTACTGAGGGTTCCGCAGACCTCCCTTGCTATATGGTTGGTCTTTTTGAGATATGGATATAATATGTGTTTGTATACATATAGTAACACTAATCTTAATTTATCCATTCCCCCCACCTTTCCTTTTAGATGAGCATAGTTGTTTTCTAAGTCTGTGAGTGTCTTTCTCTGTGGAAATATGTTCCTTTGTGTCAGTTATTAGATAACGCCTATAAGTGATATCATAGAATATAGGTCTTTTGCTTTCCGACTTACCTCATGTTTTGTGATTATCTCCAGACTCATTTGTGGTGCCTCAGAGAGCAGTGGTTCATTGTTTTCCATGGCTATTATTCCATTGTGTACATGGACCACTTCTTCTTTATCCATTCACCTGTTGTTGGACATTTTGATTGCTCCACTGTCTTGGCTATTGTGAATAAGGCTGCACTGCAGCTTTTGCGGCCTGTGTCTTCTCGATTCTTGTCTTCTCAAGTGAGAGGTCCATTGGTGCGCCTGCTGGATTGAATGGTACCTCCATTTTTACTTTTAAACACAGCTCCTTTCTGTTCTCATTATTGGCTGTTACCCCTTTACGTCTCACCAGCAGGTAGAGGGTACACAGTTCCCTAAAACCCCTTCAGCATTTATTGTTTGTAGACTTTTTGCTCATGGTCAGTCGACTGGTGTAAGTTGAAACGTTTTGTAGATTAGATTGCATGGGTCTAACACTCCCTGAGGTTGAGCTTTTATCCATTTTCCTTTTTTTTAAAAGAGCGTGGGTAAAACTTAACTCTTCATACTCTCTTCTTGAAACATTTGCCTGTTTTGAATTGTTTTGTCCATTCCCTCCTTCAGCACAATTTTTTAGGGCAGGTGTTCTTTACAGCCCTGAGTCCTTGGGAATGTTAAGTGACCATTCGCTGTGAGTTTAAAGCTGTTCTTGCAGGAAACGGCCACAAGGTGGCAGCATTTCCCCTTTACCATATTTGGTTACTAGGGAAACAGAGCCTTAATGGAAGTGGTGTTGTAGGTTGTAAATTAGAATGGAATGTGCCAGGGAAAAGCCCTTTAAGTTTATGTCTCATTACTTCTTGTTCATATTTGTAGTTTACTTTTTATTTTTTATCCCAGTAAATATGATTACAATGGTTTGTTTGTTCTAGGTGTGCAAGATGTGGTTCTTTCACACATATACATGTATCTATTGTTCCTCGCCTCCTTTTCCCATGTAGGTTATGACACAATGTTGAGTAGTCTTCTCCTGGTCTTCCGTACGTCTTTGGTGGTTATATATTTCACATGGTTTGTATATCTCTGTTAACCCCAATGTGGCAATGTATCCAATCCTCATCCCTTTCTATTTGGTGAACCATAAGTTTTTTAATGAATCTGTGATTGCCTTTCTCTGTGGAAATATCTTCATTGGTATCAATTTTTAAGTAACTCTTAAAAGTGATATGATAGGATATGTGCCTTTTGCTTTCTCACTTACTACACGTGGCGTGATTACGTCTAGACTCATCTATGGTGCTGCAAACGGCATTGTTTCATTTTTTTCACTAGCGAATATTCCATCTGTACATGGAGGAGTTCTTCTTTGTCCATCCATCTGTTGGTGGACTTTTTGGTTACTTCCATATCTTGGCTATTGTAATACTGTGCAGTGCAGATTTGCCTGCCTGTGTCTTTCCAATTCTCTCTTCTTAGGTTTTACGTCGAGGAGTGGGCCTGCTGGATCATATAGTAGCTCAATGTTTACCTTTTTAAGGCACCTCCATTCTGTTCTCATTCGTGGCCCTTTCCAAGTTACGTCCCCTTTGAAGTTGAGGGTATGCATTTCTCCACAACACTTTCAGCATTTATTGTTTGTAGTTTTCTTGCTGATGGTTATTCTGACAAGTGTGAGCTGATACCTCTCTGTGGTTGAATTCGAATGTGCCACATAATCTGTTGAAATTGAGCTTTAAGGCATGTCCTTTGCTATTTTTCAAGCTGTGATTACCCCTTAGTTCTTCAAAGTGTTCTCTTTAAGTATGTGTCACATTTTGAAATGTTTTGGCCTTTACCTCCCTCAAGACATTTTGAGGGCCTGTTTCATTTACAGTTCTGCAGTACTTGTTCCTATGAAGTGACCATTAGCACAGGCTTTAAAGCTGCTTTTGCAGGTAACTGCCAGAGGGCGGCAGCCTTTCTAGGTCCCCCACCCTGGTAACTAGGGAAAAGCCCTTGCGGCCTGTGGTGTTTCTCGGTTATAAATTAGAGTGGAGTGTGCCCGGACAAACCCACACAAGCTGATGTCTCCTTACTTTTGTTGGATTTTTACATTTAATTTTTATTTTTTATTGGAGTACTTTTCCACTGTGTACGTGGACCACTTCTACTTTGTGCATTCCTCGGTTGATGGACATTTTCATTGCTTCCAAGTGTTGGCTATGGTAAATATTGTTGGAGTGCAGGATTGCCAGGCTGTGACTTTTCGATTCTCATTTTCTCAGGTGATAGGCCCAGCAGTGGGTGTAATTGATTGACTGGTAGCACCGTGTTTCCCTTTTCAAAGCACCTTCTTTGTGTTTTCATTAGTGGCTCTTACCACGTCCCCCTTAGAATCGAGGGTACGCATTTCTCCACAATCGCTTCAGCATATATTGTTTGCAGCATTTATGCTAATGGCCCTTCTGGCTGCTGTGAGCTGATAGGTTTTTGTAATTTGGGTTTGCATGTCTTTGAAAATTCGTAAAACTCATCATTTTTCTCCACCGTTTTCTTTTCTGTTAAAAAAAAGGAAACAATTGGGAGTACAGTAGAACTCTTGAAATTGTGTTCTTGGAAGGTTGCCCTCTTTTGAAATTTTTGGTCGATTTTCCACTCCAGAATTTTTTTAGAAAGCAGGTGTCTTTTAGCGAACTGCAAGTTTGGTGAATATTTAGTGACCTTTAGCAATGGGTTTAAAGCTGCTGTTGTGGGAAGTGGCCTCAAGCAGGCAGCATATCTCCATTCCCATATCTGGGTACTAGGGCAGCAGAGCCTTTCTGGAAGTCGTGTTCCTAGTTTGTAAATTACATTGGAATGTGCATGGAGAAAGCCCCATAAGTTTATGTCTCATTATTTCTTCTTGGTTTTAAAATTTTTTTTAATTGGGGTAAAGCTTAGAATATTGTTTGTCCTAGGTGTACACAATCTGGTTCGTTTGTACATTATATATGTCTATTCAAGTACAGATCCTCTTCCCATGTAAAATGTTACTGAGGGTTCCGCAGACCTCCCTTGCTATATGGTTGGTCTTTTTGAGATATGGATATAATATGTGTTTGTATACATATAGTAACACTAATCTTAATTTATCCATTCCCCCCACCTTTCCTTTTAGATGAGCATAGTTTGTTTTCTAAGTCTGTGAGTGTCTTTCTCTGTGGAAATATGTTCCTTTGTGTCAGTTATTAGATAACGCCTATAAGTGATATCATAGAATATAGGTCTTTTGCTTTCCGACTTACCTCATGTTTTGTGATTATCTCCAGACTCATTTGTGGTGCCTCAGAGAGCAGTGGTTCATTGTTTTCCATGGCTATTATTCCATTGTGTACATGGACCACTTCTTCTTTATCCATTCACCTGTTGTTGGACATTTTGATTGCTCCACTGTCTTGGCTATTGTGAATAAGGCTGCACTGCAGCTTTTGCGGCCTGTGTCTTCTCGATTCTTGTCTTCTCAGGTGAGAGGTCCATTGGTGCGCCTGCTGGATTGAATGGTACCTCCATTTTTACTTTTAAACACAGCTCCTTTCTGTTCTCATTATTGGCTGTTACCCCTTTACGTCTCACCAGCAGGTAGAGGGTACACAGTTCCCTAAAACCCCTTCAGCATTTATTGTTTGTAGACTTTTTGCTCATGGTCAGTCGACTGGTGTAAGTTGAAACGTTTTGTAGATTAGATTGCATGGGTCTAACACTCCCTGAGGTTGAGCTTTTATCCATTTTCCTTTTTTTTAAAAGAGCGTGGGTAAAACTTAACTCTTCATACTCTCTTCTTGAAACATTTGCCTGTTTTGAATTGTTTTGTCCATTCCCTCCTTCAGCACAATTTTTTAGGGCAGGTGTTCTTTACAGCCCTGAGTCCTTGGGAATGTTAAGTGACCATTCGCTGTGAGTTTAAAGCTGTTCTTGCAGGAAACGGCCACAAGGTGGCAGCATTTCCCCTTTACCATATTTGGTTACTAGGGAAACAGAGCCTTAATGGAAGTGGTGTTGTAGGTTGTAAATTAGAATGGAATGTGCCAGGGAAAAGCCCTTTAAGTTTATGTCTCATTACTTCTTGTTCATATTTGTAGTTTACTTTTTATTTTTTATCCCAGTAAATATGATTACAATGGTTTGTTTGTTCTAGGTGTGCAAGATGTGGTTCTTTCACACATATACATGTATCTATTGTTCCTCGCATCCTTTTCCCATGTAGGTTATGACACAATGTTGAGTAGTCTTCTCCTGGTCTTCCGTACGTCTTTGGTGGTTATATATTTCACATGGTTTGTATATCTCTGTTAACCCCAATGTGGCAATGTATCCAATCCTCATCCCTTTCTATTTGGTGAACCATAAGTTTTTTAATGAATCTGTGATTGCCTTTCTCTGTGGAAATATCTTCATTGGTATCAATTTTTAAGTAACTCTTAAAAGTGATATGATAGGATATGTGCCTTTTGCTTTCTCACTTACTACACGTGGCGTGATTACGTCTAGACTCATCTATGGTGCTGCAAACGGCATTGTTTCATTTTTTTCACTAGCGAATATTCCATCTGTACATGGAGGAGTTCTTCTTTGTCCATCCATCTGTTGGTGGACTTTTTGGTTACTTCCATATCTTGGCTATTGTAATACTGTGCAGTGCAGATTTGCCTGCCTGTGTCTTTCCAATTCTCTCTTCTTAGGTTTTACGTCGAGGAGTGGGCCTGCTGGATCATATAGTAGCTCAATGTTTACCTTTTTAAGGCACCTCCATTCTGTTCTCATTCGTGGCCCTTTCCAAGTTACGTCCCCTTTGAAGTTGAGGGTATGCATTTCTCCACAACACCTTCAGCATTTAGTGTTTGTAGTTTTCTTGCTGATGGTTATTCTGACAAGTGTGAGCTGATACCTCTCTGTGGTTGAATTCGAATGTGCCACATAATCTGTTGAAATTGAGCTTTAAGGCATGTCCTTTGCTATTTTTCAAGCTGTGATTACCCCTTAGTTCTTCAAAGTGTTCTCTTTAAGTATGTGTCACATTTTGAAATGTTTTGGCCTTTACCTCCCTCAAGACATTTTGAGGGCCTGTTTCATTTACAGTTCTGCAGTACTTGTTCCTATGAAGTGACCATTAGCACAGGCTTTAAAGCTGCTTTTGCAGGTAACTGCCAGAGGGCGGCAGCCTTTCTATGTCCCCCACCCTGGTAACTAGGGAAAAGCCCTTGCGGCCTGTGGTGTTTCTCGGTTATAAATTAGAGTGGAGTGTGCCCGGACAAACCCACACAAGCTGATGTCTCCTTACTTTTGTTGGATTTTTACATTTAATTTTTATTTTTTATTGGAGTACTTTTCCACTGTGTACGTGGACCACTTCTACTTTGTGCATTCCTCGGTTGATGGACATTTTCATTGCTTCCAAGTGTTGGCTATGGTAAATATTGTTGGAGTGCAGGATTGCCAGGCTGTGACTTTTCGATTCTCATTTTCTCAGGTGATAGGCCCAGCAGTGGGTGTAATTGATTGACTGGTAGCACCGTGTTTCCCTTTTCAAAGCACCTTCTTTGTGTTTTCATTAGTGGCTCTTACCACGTCCCCCTTAGAATCGAGGGTACGCATTTCTCCACAATCGCTTCAGCATATATTGTTTGCAGCATTTATGCTAATGGCCCTTCTGGCTGCTGTGAGCTGATAGGTTTTTGTAATTTGGGTTTGCGTGTCTTTGAAAATTCGTAAAACTCATCATTTTTCTCCACCGTTTTCTTTTCTGTTAAAAAAAAGGAAACAATTGGGAGTACAGTAGAACTCTTGAAATTGTGTTCTTGGAAGGTTGCCCTCTTTTGAAATTTTTGGTCGATTTTCCACTCCAGAATTTTTTTAGAAAGCAGGTGTCTTTTAGCGAACTGCAAGTTTGGTGAATATTTAGTGACCTTTAGCAATGGGTTTAAAGCTGCTGTTGTGGGAAGTGGCCTCAAGCAGGCAGCATATCTCCATTCCCATATCTGGGTACTAGGGCAGCAGAGCCTTTCTGGAAGTCGTGTTCCTAGTTTGTAAATTACATTGGAATGTGCATGGAGAAAGCCCCATAAGTTTATGTCTCATTATTTCTTCTTGGTTTTAAAATTTTTTTTAATTGGGGTAAAGCTGAGAATATTGTTTGTCCTAGGTGTACACAATCTGGTTCGTTTGTACATTATATATGTCTATTCAAGTACAGATCCTCTTCCCATGTAAAATGTTACTGAGGGTTCCGCAGACCTCCCTTGCTATATGGTTGGTCTTTTTGAGATATGGATATAATATGTGTTTGTATACATATAGTAACACTAATCTTAATTTATCCATTCCCCCCACCTTTCCTTTTAGATGAGCATAGTTTGTTTTCTAAGTCTGTGAGTGTCTTTCTCTGTGGAAATATGTTCCTTTGTGTCAGTTATTAGATAACGCCTATAAGTGATATCATAGAATATAGGTCTTTTGCTTTCCGACTTACCTCATGTTTTGTGATTATCTCCAGACTCATTTGTGGTGCCTCAGAGAGCAGTGGTTCATTGTTTTCCATGGCTATTATTCCATTGTGTACATGGACCACTTCTTCTTTATCCATTCACCTGTTGTTGGACATTTTGATTGCTCCACTGTCTTGGCTATTGTGAATAAGGCTGCACTGCAGCTTTTGCGGCCTGTGTCTTCTCGATTCTTGTCTTCTCAGGTGAGAGGTCCATTGGTGCGCCTGCTGGATTGAATGGTGCCTCCATTTTTACTTTTAAACACAGCTCCTTTCTGTTCTCATTATTGGCTGTTACCCCTTTACGTCTCACCAGCAGGTAGAGGGTACACAGTTCCCTAAAACCCCTTCAGCATTTATTGTTTGTAGACTTTTTGCTCATGGTCAGTCGACTGGTGTAAGTTGAAACGTTTTGTAGATTAGATTGCATGGGTCTAACACTCCCTGAGGTTGAGCTTTTATCCATTTTCCTTTTTTTTAAAAGAGCGTGAGTAAAACTTAACTCTTCATACTCTCTTCTTGAAACATTTGCCTGTTTTGAATTGTTTTGTCCATTCCCTCCTTCAGCACAATTTTTTAGGGCAGGTGTTCTTTACAGCCCTGAGTCCTTGGGAATGTTAAGTGACCATTCGCTGTGAGTTTAAAGCTGTTCTTGCAGGAAACGGCCACAAGGTGGCAGCATTTCCCCTTTACCATATTTGGTTACTAGGGAAACAGAGCCTTAATGGAAGTGGTGTTGTAGGTTGTAAATTAGAATGGAATGTGCCAGGGAAAAGCCCTTTAAGTTTATGTCTCATTACTTCTTGTTCATATTTGTAGTTTACTTTTTATTTTTTATCCCAGTAAATATGATTACAATGGTTTGTTTGTTCTAGGTGTGCAAGATGTGGTTCTTTCACACATATACATGTATCTATTGTTCCTCGCCTCCTTTTCCCATGTAGGTTATGACACAATGTTGAGTAGTCTTCTCCTGGTCTTCCGTACGTCTTTGGTGGTTATATATTTCACATGGTTTGTATATCTCTGTTAACCCCAATGTGGCAATGTATCCAATCCTCATCCCTTTCTATTTGGTGAACCATAAGTTTTTTAATGAATCTGTGATTGCCTTTCTCTGTGGAAATATCTTCATTGGTATCAATTTTTAAGTAACTCTTAAATGTGATATGATAGGATATGTGCCTTTTGCTTTCTCACTTACTACACGTGGCGTGATTACGTCTAGACTCATCTATGGTGCTGCAAACGGCATTGTTTCATTTTTTTCACTAGCGAATATTCCATCTGTACATGGAGGAGTTCTTCTTTGTCCATCCATCTGTTGGTGGACTTTTTGGTTACTTCCATATCTTGGCTATTGTAATACTGTGCAGTGCAGATTTGCCTGCCTGTGTCTTTCCAATTCTCTCTTCTTAGGTTTTACGTCGAGGAGTGGGCCTGCTGGATCATATAGTAGCTCAATGTTTACCTTTTTAAGGCACCTCCATTCTGTTCTCATTCGTGGCCCTTTCCAAGTTACGTCCCCTTTGAAGTTGAGGGTATGCATTTCTCCACAACACCTTCAGCATTTAGTGTTTGTAGTTTTCTTGCTGATGGTTATTCTGACAAGTGTGAGCTGATACCTCTCTGTGGTTGAATTCGAATGTGCCACATAATCTGTTGAAATTGAGCTTTAAGGCATGTCCTTTGCTATTTTTCAAGCTGTGATTACCCCTTAGTTCTTCAAAGTGTTCTCTTTAAGTATGTGTCACATTTTGAAATGTTTTGGCCTTTACCTCCCTCAAGACATTTTGAGGGCCTGTTTCATTTACAGTTCTGCAGTACTTGTTCCTATGAAGTGACCATTAGCACAGGCTTTAAAGCTGCTTTTGCAGGTAACTGCCAGAGGGCGGCAGCCTTTCTATGTCCCCCACCCTGGTAACTAGGGAAAAGCCCTTGCGGCCTGTGGTGTTTCTCGGTTATAAATTAGAGTGGAGTGTGCCCGGACAAACCCACACAAGCTGATGTCTCCTTACTTTTGTTGGATTGTTACATTTAATTTTTATTTTTTATTGGAGTACTTTTCCACTGTGTACGTGGACCACTTCTACTTTGTGCATTCCTCGGTTGATGGACATTTTCATTGCTTCCAAGTGTTGGCTATGGTAAATATTGTTGGAGTGCAGGATTGCCAGGCTGTGACTTTTCGATTCTCATTTTCTCAGGTGATAGGCCCAGCAGTGGGTGTAATTGATTGACTGGTAGCACCGTGTTTCCCTTTTCAAAGCACCTTCTTTGTGTTTTCATTAGTGGCTCTTACCACGTCCCCCCTTAGAATCGAGGGTACGCATTTCTCCACAATCGCTTCAGCATATATTGTTTGCAGCATTTATGCTAATGGCCCTTCTGGCTGCTGTGAGCTGATAGGTTTTTGTAATTTGGGTTTGCATGTCTTTGAAAATTCGTAAAACTCATCATTTTTCTCCACCGTTTTCTTTTCTGTTAAAAAAAAGGAAACAATTGGGAGTACAATAGAACTCTTGAAATTGTGTTCTTGGAAGGTTGCCCTCTTTTGAAATTTTTGGTCGATTTTCCACTCCAGAATTTTTTTAGAAAGCAGGTGTCTTTTAGCGAACTGCAAGTTTGGTGAATATTTAGTGACCTTTAGCAATGGGTTTAAAGCTGCTGTTGTGGGAAGTGGCCTCAAGCAGGCAGCATATCTCCATTCCCATATCTGGGTACTAGGGCAGCAGAGCCTTTCTGGAAGTCGTGTTCCTAGTTTGTAAATTACATTGGAATGTGCATGGAGAAAGCCCCATAAGTATATGTCTCATTATTTCTTCTTGGTTTTAAAGTTGTTTTTAATTGGGGTAAAGCTGAGAATATTGTTTGTCCTAGGTGTACACAATCTGGTTCGTTTGTACATTATATATGTCTATTCAAGTACAGATCCTCTTCCCATGTAAAATGTTACTGTCGGTTCCGCAGACCTCCCTTGCTATATGGTTGGTCTTTTTGAGATATGGATATAATATGTGTTTGTATACATATAGTAACACTAATCTTAATTTATCCATTCCCCCCACCTTTCCTTTTAGATGAGCATAGTTTGTTTTCTAAGTCTGTGAGTGTCTTTCTCTGTGGAAATATGTTCCTTTGTGTCAGTTATTAGATAACGCCTATAAGTGATATCATAGAATATAGGTCTTTTGCTTTCCGACTTACCTCATGTTTCGTGATTATCTCCAGACTCATTTGTGGTGCCTCAGAGAGCAGTGGTTCATTGTTTTCCATGGCTATTATTCCATTGTGTACATGGACCACTTCTTCTTTATCCATTCACCTGTTGTTGGACATTTTGATTGCTCCACTGTCTTGGCTATTGTGAATAAGGCTGCACTGCAGCTTTTGCGGCCTGTGTCTTCTCGATTCTTGTCTTCTCAGGTGAGAGGTCCATTGGTGCGCCTGCTGGATTGAATGGTGCCTCCATTTTTACTTTTAAACACAGCTCCTTTCTGTTCTCATTATTGGCTGTTACCCCTTTACGTCTCACCAGCAGGTAGAGGGTACACAGTTCCCTAAAACCCCTTCAGCATTTATTGTTTGTAGACTTTTTGCTCATGGTCAGTCGACTGGTGTAAGTTGAAACTTTTTGTAGATTAGATTGCATGGGTCTAACACTCCCTGAGGTTGAGCTTTTATCCATTTTCCTTTTTTTTAAAAGAGCGTGAGTAAAACTTAACTCTTCATACTCTCTTCTTGAAACATTTGCCTGTTTTGAATTGTTTTGTCCATTCCCTCCTTCAGCACAATTTTTTAGGGCAGGTTTTCTTTACAGCCCTGAGTCCTTGGGAATGTTAAGTGACCATTCGCTGTGAGTTTAAAGCTGTTCTTGCAGGAAACGGCCACAAGGTGGCAGCATTTCCCCTTTACCATATTTGGTTACTAGGGAAACAGAGCCTTAATGGAAGTGGTGTTGTAGGTTGTAAATTAGAATGGAATGTGCCAGGGAAAAGCCCTTTAAGTTTATGTCTCATTACTTCTTGTTCATATTTGTAGTTTACTTTTTATTTTTTATCCCAGTAAATATGATTACAATGGTTTGTTTGTTCTAGGTGTGCAAGATGTGGTTCTTTCACACATATACATGTATCTATTGTTCCTCGCCTCCTTTTCCCATGTAGGTTATGACACAATGTTGAGTAGTCTTCTCCTGGTCTTCCGTACGTCTTTGGTGGTTATATATTTCACATGGTTTGTATATCTCTGTTAACCCCAATGTGGCAATGTATCCAATCCTCATCCCTTTCTATTTGGTGAACCATAAGTTTTTTAATGAATCTGTGATTGCCTTTCTCTGTGGAAATATCTTCATTGGTATCAATTTTTAAGTAACTCTTAAAAGTGATATGATAGGATATGTGTCGTTTGCTTTCTCACTTACTACACGTGGCGTGATTACGTCTAGACTCATCTATGGTGCTGCAAACGGCATTGTTTCATTTTTTTCACTAGCGAATATTCCATCTGTACATGGAGGAGTTCTTCTTTGTCCATCCATCTGTTGGTGGACTTTTTGGTTACTTCCATATCTTGGCTATTGTAATACTGTGCAGTGCAGATTTGCCTGCCTGTGTCTTTCCAATTCTCTCTTCTTAGGTTTTACGTCGAGGAGTGGGCCTGCTGGATCATATAGTAGCTCAATGTTTACCTTTTTAAGGCACCTCCATTCTGTTCTCATTCGTGGCCCTTTCCAAGTTACGTCCCCTTTGAAGTTGAGGGTATGCATTTCTCCACAACACTTTCAGCATTTAGTGTTTGTAGTTTTCTTGCTGATGGTTATTCTGACAAGTGTGAGCTGATACCTCTCTGTGGTTGAATTCGAATGTGCCACATAATCTGTTGAAATTGAGCTTTAAGGCATGTCCTTTGCTATTTTTCAAGCTGTGATTACCCCTTAGTTCTTCAAAGTGTTCTCTTTAAGTATGTGTCACATTTTGAAATGTTTTGGCCTTTACCTCCCTCAAGACATTTTGAGGGCCTGTTTCATTTACAGTTCTGCAGTACTTGTTCCTATGAAGTGACCATTAGCACAGGCTTTAAAGCTGCTTTTGCAGGTAACTGCCAGAGGGCGGCAGCCTTTCTATGTCCCCAACCCTGGTAACTAGGGAAAAGCCCTTGCGGCCTGTGGTGTTTCTCGGTTATAAATTAGAGTGGAGTGTGCCCGGACAAACCCACACAAGCTGATGTCTCCTTACTTTTGTTGGATTGTTACATTTAATTTTTATTTTTTATTGGAGTAATTTTCCACTGTGTACGTGGACCACTTCTACTTTGTGCATTCCTCGGTTGATGGACATTTTCATTGCTTCCAAGTGTTGGCTATGGTAAATATTGTTGGAGTGCAGGATTGCCAGGCTGTGACTTTTCGATTCTCATTTTCTCAGGTGATAGGCCCAGCAGTGGGTGTAATTGATTGACTGGTAGCACCGTGTTTCCCTTTTCAAAGCACCTTCTTTGTGTTTTCATTAGTGGCTCTTACCACGTCCCCCCTTAGAATCGAGGGTACGCATTTCTCCACAATCGCTTCAGCATATATTGTTTGCAGCATTTATGCTAATGGCCCTTCTGGCTGCTGTGAGCTGATAGGTTTTTGTAATTTGGGTTTGCATGTCTTTGAAAATTCGTAAAACTCATCATTTTTCTCCACCGTTTTCTTTTCTGTTAAAAAAAAGGAAACAATTGGGAGTACAATAGAACTCTTGAAATTGTGTTCTTGGAAGGTTGCCCTCTTTTGAAATTTTTGGTCGATTTTCCACTCCAGAATTTTTTTAGAAAGCAGGTGTCTTTTAGCGAACTGCAAGTTTGGTGAATATTTAGTGACCTTTAGCAATGGGTTTAAAGCTGCTGTTGTGGGAAGTGGCCTCAAGCAGGCAGCATATCTCCATTCCCATATCTGGGTACTAGGGCAGCAGAGCCTTTCTGGAAGTCGTGTTCCTAGTTTGTAAATTACATTGGAATGTGCATGGAGAAAGCCCCATAAGTATATGTCTCATTATTTCTTCTTGGTTTTAAAATTTTTTTTAATTGGGGTAAAGCTGAGAATATTGTTTGTCCTAGGTGTACACAATCTGGTTCGTTTGTACATTATATATGTCTATTCAAGTACAGATCCTCTTCCCATGTAAAATGTTACTGTCGGTTCCGCAGACCTCCCTTGGTATATGGTTGGTCTTTTTGAGATATGGATATAATATGTGTTTGTATACATATAGTAACACTAATCTTAATTTATCCATTCCCCCCACCTTTCCTTTTAGATGAGCATAGTTTGTTTTCTAAGTCTGTGAGTGTCTTTCTCTGTGGAAATATGTTCCTTTGTGTCAGTTATTAGATAACGCCTATAAGTGATATCATAGAATATAGGTCTTTTGCTTTCCGACTTACCTCATGTTTCGTGATTATCTCCAGACTCATTTGTGGTGCCTCAGAGAGCAGTGGTTCATTGTTTTCCATGGCTATTATTCCATTGTGTACATGGACCACTTCTTCTTTATCCATTCACCTGTTGTTGGACATTTTGATTGCTCCACTGTCTTGGCTATTGTGAATAAGGCTGCACTGCAGCTTTTGCGGCCTGTGTCTTCTCGATTCTTGTCTTCTCAGGTGAGAGGTCCATTGGTGCGCCTGCTGGATTGAATGGTGCCTCCATTTTTACTTTTAAACACAGCTCCTTTCTGTTCTCATTATTGGCTGTTACCCCTTTACGTCTCACCAGCAGGTAGAGGGTACACAGTTCCCTAAAACCCCTTCAGCATTTATTGTTTGTAGACTTTTTGCTCATGGTCAGTCGACTGGTGTAAGTTGAAACTTTTTGTAGATTAGATTGCATGGGTCTAACACTCCCTGAGGTTGAGCTTTTATCCATTTTCCTTTTTTTTAAAAGAGCGTGAGTAAAACTTAACTCTTCATACTCTCTTCTTGAAACATTTGCCTGTTTTGAATTGTTTTGTCCATTCCCTCCTTCAGCACAATTTTTTAGGGCAGGTGTTCTTTACAGCCCTGAGTCCTTGGGAATGTTAAGTGACCATTCGCTGTGAGTTTAAAGCTGTTCTTGCAGGAAACGGCCACAAGGTGGCAGCATTTCCCCTTTACCATATTTGGTTACTAGGGAAACAGAGCCTTAATGGAAGTGGTGTTGTAGGTTGTAAATTAGAATGGAATGTGCCAGGGAAAAGCCCTTTAAGTTTATGTCTCATTACTTCTTGTTCATATTTGTAGTTTACTTTTTATTTTTTATCCCAGTAAATATGATTACAATGGTTTGTTTGTTCTAGGTGTGCAAGATGTGGTTCTTTCACACATATACATGTATCTATTGTTCCTCGCCTCCTTTTCCCATGTAGGTTATGACACAATGTTGAGTAGTCTTCTCCTGGTCTTCCGTACGTCTTTGGTGGTTATATATTTCACATGGTTTGTATATCTCTGTTAACCCCAATGTGGCAATGTATCCAATCCTCATCCCTTTCTATTTGGTGAACCATAAGTTTTTTAATGAATCTGTGATTGCCTTTCTCTGTGGAAATATCTTCATTGGTATCAATTTTTAAGTAACTCTTAAAAGTGATATGATAGGATATGTGTCGTTTGCTTTCTCACTTACTACACGTGGCGTGATTACGTCTAGACTCATCTATGGTGCTGCAAACGGCATTGTTTCATTTTTTTCACTAGCGAATATTCCATCTGTACATGGAGGAGTTCTTCTTTGTCCATCCATCTGTTGGTGGACTTTTTGGTTACTTCCATATCTTGGCTATTGTAATACTGTGCAGTGCAGATTTGCCTGCCTGTGTCTTTCCAATTCTCTCTTCTTAGGTTTTACGTCGAGGAGTGGGCCTGCTGGATCATATAGTAGCTCAATGTTTACCTTTTTAAGGCACCTCCATTCTGTTCTCATTCGTGGCCCTTTCCAAGTTACGTCCCCTTTGAAGTTGAGGGTATGCATTTCTCCACAACACTTTCAGCATTTAGTGTTTGTAGTTTTCTTGCTGATGGTTATTCTGACAAGTGTGAGCTGATACCTCTCTGTGGTTGAATTCGAATGTGCCACATAATCTGTTGAAATTGAGCTTTAAGGCATGTCCTTTGCTATTTTTCAAGCTGTGATTACCCCTTAGTTCTTCAAAGTGTTCTCTTTAAGTATGTGTCACATTTTGAAATGTTTTGGCCTTTACCTCCCTCAAGACATTTTGAGGGCCTGTTTCATTTACAGTTCTGCAGTACTTGTTCCTATGAAGTGACCATTAGCACAGGCTTTAAAGCTGCTTTTGCAGGTAACTGCCAGAGGGCGGCAGCCTTTCTATGTCCCCAACCCTGGTAACTAGGGAAAAGCCCTTGCGGCCTGTGGTGTTTCTCGGTTATAAATTAGAGTGGAGTGTGCCCGGACAAACCCACACAAGCTGATGTCTCCTTACTTTTGTTGGATTGTTACATTTAATTTTTATTTTTTATTGGAGTAATTTTCCACTGTGTACGTGGACCACTTCTACTTTGTGCATTCCTCGGTTGATGGACATTTTCATTGCTTCCAAGTGTTGGCTATGGTAAATATTGTTGGAGTGCAGGATTGCCAGGCTGTGACTTTTCGATTCTCATTTTCTCAGGTGATAGGCCCAGCAGTGGGTGTAATTGATTGACTGGTAGCACCGTGTTTCCCTTTTCAAAGCACCTTCTTTGTGTTTTCATTAGTGGCTCTTACCACGTCCCCCCTTAGAATCGAGGGTACGCATTTCTCCACAATCGCTTCAGCATATATTGTTTGCAGCATTTATGCTAATGGCCCTTCTGGCTGCTGTGAGCTGATAGGTTTTTGTAATTTGGGTTTGCATGTCTTTGAAAATTCGTAAAACTCATCATTTTTCTCCACCGTTTTCTTTTCTGTTAAAAAAAAGGAAACAATTGGGAGTACAATAGAACTCTTGAAATTGTGTTCTTGGAAGGTTGCCCTCTTTTGAAATTTTTGGTCGATTTTCCACTCCAGAATTTTTTTAGAAAGCAGGTGTCTTTTAGCGAACTGCAAGTTTGGTGAATATTTAGTGACCTTTAGCAATGGGTTTAAAGCTGCTGTTGTGGGAAGTGGCCTCAAGCAGGCAGCATATCTCCATTCCCATATCTGGGTACTAGGGCAGCAGAGCCTTTCTGGAAGTCGTGTTCCTAGTTTGTAAATTACATTGGAATGTGCATGGAGAAAGCCCCATAAGTATATGTCTCATTATTTCTTCTTGGTTTTAAAATTTTTTTTAATTGGGGTAAAGCTGAGAATATTGTTTGTCCTAGGTGTACACAATCTGGTTCGTTTGTACATTATATATGTCTATTCAAGTACAGATCCTCTTCCCATGTAAAATGTTACTGTCGGTTCCGCAGACCTCCCTTGGTATATGGTTGGTCTTTTTGAGATATGGATATAATATGTGTTTGTATACATATAGTAACACTAATCTTAATTTATCCATTCCCCCCACCTTTCCTTTTAGATGAGCATAGTTTGTTTTCTAAGTCTGTGAGTGTCTTTCTCTGTGGAAATATGTTCCTTTGTGTCAGTTATTAGATAACGCCTATAAGTGATATCATAGAATATAGGTCTTTTGCTTTCCGACTTACCTCATGTTTCGTGATTATCTCCAGACTCATTTGTGGTGCCTCAGAGAGCAGTGGTTCATTGTTTTCCATGGCTATTATTCCATTGTGTACATGGACCACTTCTTCTTTATCCATTCACCTGTTGTTGGACATTTTGATTGCTCCACTGTCTTGGCTATTGTGAATAAGGCTGCACTGCAGCTTTTGCGGCCTGTGTCTTCTCGATTCTTGTCTTCTCAGGTGAGAGGTCCATTGGTGCACCTGCTGGATTGAATGGTGCCTCCATTTTTACTTTTAAACACAGCTCCTTTCTGTTCTCATTATTGGCTGTTACCCCTTTACGTCTCACCAGCAGGTAGAGGGTACACAGTTCCCTAAAACCCCTTCAGCATTTATTGTTTGTAGACTTTTTGCTCATGGTCAGTCGACTGGTGTAAGTTGAAACTTTTTGTAGATTAGATTGCATGGGTCTAACACTCCCTGAGGTTGAGCTTTTATCCATTTTCCTTTTTTTTAAAAGAGCGTGAGTAAAACTTAACTCTTCATACTCTCTTCTTGAAACATTTGCCTGTTTTGAATTGTTTTGTCCATTCCCTCCTTCAGCACAATTTTTTAGGGCAGGTGTTCTTTACAGCCCTGAGTCCTTGGGAATGTTAAGTGACCATTCGCTGTGAGTTTAAAGCTGTTCTTGCAGGAAACGGCCACAAGGTGGCAGCATTTCCCCTTTACCATATTTGGTTACTAGGGAAACAGAGCCTTAATGGAAGTGGTGTTGTAGGTTGTAAATTAGAATGGAATGTGCCAGGGAAAAGCCCTTTAAGTTTATGTCTCATTACTTCTTGTTCATATTTGTAGTTTACTTTTTATTTTTTATCCCAGTAAATATGATTACAATGGTTTGTTTGTTCTAGGTGTGCAAGATGTGGTTCTTTCACACATATACATGTATCTATTCTTCCTCGCCTCCTTTTCCCATGTAGGTTATGACACAATGTTGAGTAGTCTTCTCCTGGTCTTCCGTACGTCTTTGGTGGTTATATATTTCACATGGTTTGTATATCTCTGTTAACCCCAATGTGGCAATGTATCCAATCCTCATCCCTTTCTATTTGGTGAACCATAAGTTTTTTAATGAATCTGTGATTGCCTTTCTCTGTGGAAATATCTTCATTGGTATCAATTTTTAAGTAACTCTTAAAAGTGATATGATAGGATATGTGTCGTTTGCTTTCTCACTTACTACACGTGGCGTGATTACGTCTAGACTCATCTATGGTGCTGCAAACGGCATTGTTTCATTTTTTTCACTAGCGAATATTCCATCTGTACATGGAGGAGTTCTTCTTTGTCCATCCATCTGTTGGTGGACTTTTTGGTTACTTCCATATCTTGGCTATTGTAATACTGTGCAGTGCAGATTTGCCTGCCTGTGTCTTTCCAATTCTCTCTTCTTAGGTTTTACGTCGAGGAGTGGGCCTGCTGGATCATATAGTAGCTCAATGTTTACCTTTTTAAGGCACCTCCATTCTGTTCTCATTCGTGGCCCTTTCCAAGTTACGTCCCCTTTGAAGTTGAGGGTATGCATTTCTCCACAACACTTTCAGCATTTAGTGTTTGTAGTTTTCTTGCTGATGGTTATTCTGACAAGTGTGAGCTGATACCTCTCTGTGGTTGAATTCGAATGTGCCACATAATCTGTTGAAATTGAGCTTTAAGGCATGTCCTTTGCTATTTTTCAAGCTGTGATTACCCCTTAGTTCTTCAAAGTGTTCTCTTTAAGTATGTGTCACATTTTGAAATGTTTTGGCCTTTACCTCCCTCAAGACATTTTGAGGGCCTGTTTCATTTACAGTTCTGCAGTACTTGTTCCTATGAAGTGACCATTAGCACAGGCTTTAAAGCTGCTTTTGCAGGTAACTGCCAGAGGGCGGCAGCCTTTCTATGTCCCCAACCCTGGTAACTAGGGAAAAGCCCTTGCGGCCTGTGGTGTTTCTCGGTTATAAATTAGAGTGGAGTGTGCCCGGACAAACCCACACAAGCTGATGTCTCCTTACTTTTGTTGGATTGTTACATTTAATTTTTATTTTTTATTGGAGTAATTTTCCACTGTGTACGTGGACCACTTCTACTTTGTGCATTCCTCGGTTGATGGACATTTTCATTGCTTCCAAGTGTTGGCTATGGTAAATATTGTTGGAGTGCAGGATTGCCAGGCTGTGACTTTTCGATTCTCATTTTCTCAGGTGATAGGCCCAGCAGTGGGTGTAATTGATTGACTGGTAGCACCGTGTTTCCCTTTTCAAAGCACCTTCTTTGTGTTTTCATTAGTGGCTCTTACCACGTCCCCCCTTAGAATCGAGGGTACGCATTTCTCCACAATCGCTTCAGCATATATTGTTTGCAGCATTTATGCTAATGGCCCTTCTGGCTGCTGTGAGCTGATAGGTTTTTGTAATTTGGGTTTGCATGTCTTTGAAAATTCGTAAAACTCATCATTTTTCTCCACCGTTTTCTTTTCTGTTAAAAAAAAGGAAACAATTGGGAGTACAATAGAACTCTTGAAATTGTGTTCTTGGAAGGTTGCCCTCTTTTGAAATTTTTGGTCGATTTTCCACTCCAGAATTTTTTTAGAAAGCAGGTGTCTTTTAGCGAACTGCAAGTTTGGTGAATATTTAGTGACCTTTAGCAATGGGTTTAAAGCTGCTGTTGTGGGAAGTGGCCTCAAGCAGGCAGCATATCTCCATTCCCATATCTGGGTACTAGGGCAGCAGAGCCTTTCTGGAAGTCGTGTTCCTAGTTTGTAAATTACATTGGAATGTGCATGGAGAAAGCCCCATAAGTATATGTCTCATTATTTCTTCTTGGTTTTAAAATTTTTTTTAATTGGGGTAAAGCTGAGAATATTGTTTGTCCTAGGTGTACACAATCTGGTTCGTTTGTACATTATATATGTCTATTCAAGTACAGATCCTCTTCCCATGTAAAATGTTACTGTCGGTTCCGCAGACCTCCCTTGGTATATGGTTGGTCTTTTTGAGATATGGATATAATATGTGTTTGTATACATATAGTAACACTAATCTTAATTTATCCATTCCCCCCACCTTTCCTTTTAGATGAGCATAGTTTGTTTTCTAAGTCTGTGAGTGTCTTTCTCTGTGGAAATATGTTCCTTTGTGTCAGTTATTAGATAACGCCTATAAGTGATATCATAGAATATAGGTCTTTTGCTTTCCGACTTACCTCATGTTTCGTGATTATCTCCAGACTCATTTGTGGTGCCTCAGAGAGCAGTGGTTCATTGTTTTCCATGGCTATTATTCCATTGTGTACATGGACCACTTCTTCTTTATCCATTCACCTGTTGTTGGACATTTTGATTGCTCCACTGTCTTGGCTATTGTGAATAAGGCTGCACTGCAGCTTTTGCGGCCTGTGTCTTCTCGATTCTTGTCTTCTCAGGTGAGAGGTCCAATGGTGCGCCTGCTGCATTGAATGGTGCCTGCAGTTTTACTTTTAAACACAGCTCCTTTCTGTTCTCATTATTGGCTGTTACCCCTTCACGTCTCACCAGCAGGTAGAGGGTACACAGTTCTCTAAAACCCCTTCAGCATTTATAGTTTGTAGACTTTTTGCTCATGGTCAGTCGACTGGTGTAAGTTGAAACTTTTTGTAGATTAGATTGCATGGGTCTAACACTCCCTGAGGTTGAGCTTTTATCCATTTTCCTTTTTTTTAAAAGAGCGTGAGTAAAACTTAACTCTTCATACTCTCTTCTTGAAACATTTGCCTGTTTTGAATTGTTTTGTCCATTCCCTCCTTCAGCACAATTTTTTAGGGCAGGTGTCCTTTACAGCCCTGAGTCCTTGGGAATGTTAAGTGACCATTCGCTGTGAGTTTAAAGCTGTTCTTGCAGGAAACGGCCACAAGGTGGCAGCATTTCCCCTTTACCATATTTGGTTACTAGGGAAACAGAGCCTTAATGGAAGTGGTGTTGTAGGTTGTAAATTAGAATGGAATGTGCCAGGGAAAAGCCCTTTAAGTTTATGTCTCATTACTTCTTGTTCATATTTGTAGTTTACTTTTTATTTTTTATCCCAGTAAATATGATTACAATGGTTTGTTTGTTCTAGGTGTGCAAGATGTGGTTCTTTCACACATATACATGTATCTATTGTTCCTCGCCTCCTTTTCCCATGTAGGTTATGACACAATGTTGAGTAGTCTTCTCCTGGTCTTCCGTACGTCTTTGGTGGTTATATATTTCACATGGTTTGTATATCTCTGTTAACCCCAATGTGGCAATGTATCCAATCCTCATCCCTTTCTATTTGGTGAACCATAAGTTTTTTAATGAATCTGTGATTGCCTTTCTCTGTGGAAATATCTTCATTGGTATCAATTTTTAAGTAACTCTTAAAAGTGATATGATAGGATATGTGTCTTCTGCTTTCTCACTTACTACACGTGGCGTGATTACGTCTAGACTCATCTATGGTGCTGCAAACGGCATTGTTTCATTTTTTTCACTAGCGAATATTCCATCTGTACATGGAGGAGTTCTTCTTTGTCCATCCATCTGTTGGTGGACCTTTTGGTTACTTCCATATCTTGGCTATTGTAATACTGTGCAGTGCAGATTTGCCTGCCTGTGTCTTTCCAATTCTCTCTTCTTAGGTTTTACGTCGAGGAGTGGGCCTGCTGGATCATATAGTAGCTCAATGTTTACCTTTTTAAGGCACCTCCATTCTGTTCTCATTCGTGGCCCTTTCCAAGTTACGTCCCCTTTGAAGTTGAGGGTATGCATTTCTCCACAACACCTTCAGCATTTAGTGTTTGTAGTTTTCTTGCTGATGGTTATTCTGACAAGTGTGAGCTGATACCTCTCTGTGGTTGAATTCGAATGTGCCACATAATCTGTTGAAATTGAGCTTTAAGGCATGTCCTTTGCTATTTTTCAAGCTGTGATTACCCCTTAGTTCTTCAAAGTGTTCTCTTTAAGTATGTGTCACATTTTGAAATGTTTTGGCCTTTACCTCCCTCAAGACATTTTGAGGGCCTGTTTCATTTACAGTTCTGCAGTACTTGTTCCTATGAAGTGACCATTAGCACAGGCTTTAAAGCTGCTTTTGCAGGTAACTGCCAGAGGGCGGCAGCCTTTCTATGTCCCCAACCCTGGTAACTAGGGAAAAGCCCTTGCGGCCTGTGGTGTTTCTCGGTTATAAATTAGAGTGGAGTGTGCCCGGACAAACCCACACAAGCTGATGTCTCCTTACTTTTGTTGGATTGTTACATTTAATTTTTATTTTTTATTGGAGTAATTTTCCACTGTGTACGTGGACCACTTCTACTTTGTGCATTCCTCGGTTGATGGACATTTTCATTGCTTCCAAGTGTTGGCTATGGTAAATATTGTTGGAGTGCAGGATTGCCAGGCTGTGACTTTTCGATTCTCATTTTCTCAGGTGATAGGCCCAGCAGTGGGTGTAATTGATTGACTGGTAGCACCGTGTTTCCCTTTTCAAAGCACCTTCTTTGTGTTTTCATTAGTGGCTCTTACCACGTCCCCCCTTAGAATCGAGGGTACGCATTTCTCCACAATCGCTTCAGCATATATTGTTTGCAGCATTTATGCTAATGGCCCTTCTGGCTGCTGTGAGCTGATAGGTTTTTGTAATTTGGGTTTGCATGTCTTTGAAAATTCGTAAAACTCATCATTTTTCTCCACCGTTTTCTTTTCTGTTAAAAAAAAGGAAACAATTGGGAGTACAATAGAACTCTTGAAATTGTGTTCTTGGAAGGTTGCCCTCTTTTGAAATTTTTGGTCGATTTTCCACTCCAGAATTTTTTTAGAAAGCAGGTGTCTTTTAGCGAACTGCAAGTTTGGTGAATATTTAGTGACCTTTAGCAATGGGTTTAAAGCTGCTGTTGTGGGAAGTGGCCTCAAGCAGGCAGCATATCTCCATTCCCATATCTGGGTACTAGGGCAGCAGAGCCTTTCTGGAAGTCGTGTTCCTAGTTTGTAAATTACATTGGAATGTGCATGGAGAAAGCCCCATAAGTATATGTCTCATTATTTCTTCTTGGTTTTAAAATTTTTTTTAATTGGGGTAAAGCTGAGAATATTGTTTGTCCTAGGTGTACACAATCTGGTTCGTTTGTACATTATATATGTCTATTCAAGTACAGATCCTCTTCCCATGTAAAATGTTACTGTCGGTTCCGCAGACCTCCCTTGCTATATGGTTGGTCTTTTTGAGATATGGATATAATATGTGTTTGTATACATATAGTAACACTAATCTTAATTTATCCATTCCCCCCACCTTTCCTTTTAGATGAGCATAGTTTGTTTTCTAAGTCTGTGAGTGTCTTTCTCTGTGGAAATATGTTCCTTTGTGTCAGTTATTAGATAACGCCTATAAGTGATATCATAGAATATAGGTCTTTTGCTTTCCGACTTACCTCATGTTTCGTGATTATCTCCAGACTCATTTGTGGTGCCTCAGAGAGCAGTGGTTCATTGTTTTCCATGGCTATTATTCCATTGTGTACATGGACCACTTCTTCTTTATCCATTCACCTGTTGTTGGACATTTTGATTGCTCCACTGTCTTGGCTATTGTGAATAAGGCTGCACTGCAGCTTTTGCGGCCTGTGTCTTCTCGATTCTTGTCTTCTCAGGTGAGAGGTCCAATGGTGCGCCTGCTGCATTGAATGGTGCCTGCAGTTTTACTTTTAAACACAGCTCCTTTCTGTTCTCATTATTGGCTGTTACCCCTTCACGTCTCACCAGCAGGTAGAGGGTACACAGTTCTCTAAAACCCCTTCAGCATTTATAGTTTGTAGACTTTTTGCTCATGGTCAGTCGACTGGTGTAAGTTGAAACTTTTTGTAGATTAGATTGCATGGGTCTAACACTCCCTGAGGTTGAGCTTTTATCCATTTTCCTTTTTTTTAAAAGAGCGTGAGTAAAACTTAACTCTTCATACTCTCTTCTTGAAACATTTGCCTGTTTTGAATTGTTTTGTCCATTCCCTCCTTCAGCACAATTTTTTAGGGCAGGTGTCCTTTACAGCCCTGAGTCCTTGGGAATGTTAAGTGACCATTCGCTGTGAGTTTAAAGCTGTTTTTGCAGGAAACGGCCACAAGGTGGCAGCATTTCCTCTTTACCATATTTGGTTACTAGGGAAACAGAGCCTTAATGGAAGTGGTGTTGTAGGTTGTAAATTAGAATGGAATGTGCCAGGGAAAAGCCCTTTAAGTTTATGTCTCATTACTTCTTGTTCATATTTGTAGTTTACTTTTTATTTTTTATCCCAGTAAATATGATTACAATGGTTTGTTTGTTCTAGGTGTGCAAGATGTGGTTCTTTCACACATATACATGTATCTATTGTTCCTCGCCTCCTTTTCCCATGTAGGTTATGACACAATGTTGAGTAGTCTTCTCCTGGTCTTCCGTACGTCTTTGGTGGTTATATATTTCACATGGTTTGTATATCTCTGTTAACCCCAATGTGGCAATGTATCCAATCCTCATCCCTTTCTATTTGGTGAACCATAAGTTTTTTAATGAATCTGTGATTGCCTTTCTCTGTGGAAATATCTTCATTGGTATCAATTTTTAAGTAACTCTTAAAAGTGATATGATAGGATATGTGTCTTCTGCTTTCTCACTTACTACACGTGGCGTGATTACGTCTAGACTCATCTATGGTGCTGCAAACGGCATTGTTTCATTTTTTTCACTAGCGAATATTCCATCTGTACATGGAGGAGTTCTTCTTTGTCCATCCATCTGTTGGTGGACCTTTTGGTTACTTCCATATCTTGGCTATTGTAATACTGTGCAGTGCAGATTTGCCTGCCTGTGTCTTTCCAATTCTCTCTTCTTAGGTTTTACGTCGAGGAGTGGGCCTGCTGGATCATATAGTAGCTCAATGTTTACCTTTTTAAGGCACCTCCATTCTGTTCTCATTCGTGGCCCTTTCCAAGTTACGTCCCCTTTGAAGTTGAGGGTATGCATTTCTCCACAACACCTTCAGCATTTAGTGTTTGTAGTTTTCTTGCTGATGGTTATTCTGACAAGTGTGAGCTGATACCTCTCTGTGGTTGAATTCGAATGTGCCACATAATCTGTTGAAATTGAGCTTTAAGGCATGTCCTTTGCTATTTTTCAAGCTGTGATTACCCCTTAGTTCTTCAAAGTGTTCTCTTTAAGTATGTGTCACATTTTGAAATGTTTTGGCCTTTACCTCCCTCAAGACATTTTGAGGGCCTGTTTCATTTACAGTTCTGCAGTACTTGTTCCTATGAAGTGACCATTAGCACAGGCTTTAAAGCTGCTTTTGCAGGTAACTGCCAGAGGGCGGCAGCCTTTCTATGTCCCCCACCCTGGTAACTAGGGAAAAGCCCTTGCGGCCTGTGGTGTTTCTCGGTTATAAATTAGAGTGGAGTGTGCCCGGACAAACCCACACAAGCTGATGCCTCCTTACTTTTGTTGGATTTTTACATTTAATTTTTATTTTTTATTGGAGTACTTTTCCACTGTGTACGTGGACCACTTCTACTTTGTGCATTCCTCGGTTGATGGACATTTTCATTGCTTCCAAGTGTTGGCTATGGTAAATATTGTTGGAGTGCAGGATTGCCAGGCTGTGACTTTTCGATTCTCATTTTCTCAGGTGATAGGCCCAGCAGTGGGTGTAATTGATTGACTGGTAGCACCGTGTTTCCCTTTTCAAAGCACCTTCTTTGTGTTTTCATTAGTGGCTCTTACCACGTCCCCCTTAGAATCGAGGGTACGCATTTCTCCACAATCGCTTCAGCATATATTGTTTGCAGCATTTATGCTAATGGCCCTTCTGGCTGCTGTGAGCTGATAGGTTTTTGTAATTTGGGTTTGCATGTCTTTGAAAATTCGTAAAACTCATCATTTTTCTCCACCGTTTTCTTTTCTGTTAAAAAAAAGGAAACAATTGGGAGTACAGTAGAACTCTTGAAATTGTGTTCTTGGAAGGTTGCCCTCTTTTGAAATTTTTGGTCGATTTTCCACTCCAGAATTTTTTTAGAAAGCAGGTGTCTTTTAGCGAACTGCAAGTTTGGTGAATATTTAGTGACCTTTAGCAATGGGTTTAAAGCTGCTGTTGTGGGAAGTGGCCTCAAGCAGGCAGCATATCTCCATTCCCATATCTGGGTACTAGGGCAGCAGAGCCTTTCTGGAAGTCGTGTTCCTAGTTTGTAAATTACATTGGAATGTGCATGGAGAAAGCCCCATAAGTTTATGTCTCATTATTTCTTCTTGGTTTTAAAATTTTTTTTAATTGGGGTAAAGCTGAGAATATTGTTTGTCCTAGGTGTACACAATCTGGTTCGTTTGTACATTATATATGTCTATTCAAGTACAGATCCTCTTCCCATGTAAAATGTTACTGAGGGTTCCGCAGACCTCCCTTGCTATATGGTTGGTCTTTTTGAGATATGGATATAATATGTGTTTGTATACATATAGTAACACTAATCTTAATTTATCCATTCCCCCCACCTTTCCTTTTAGATGAGCATAGTTTGTTTTCTAAGTCTGTGAGTGTCTTTCTCTGTGGAAATATGTTCCTTTGTGTCAGTTATTAGATAACGCCTATAAGTGATATCATAGAATATAGGTCTTTTGCTTTCCGACTTACCTCATGTTTCGTGATTATCTCCAGACTCATTTGTGGTGCCTCAGAGAGCAGTGGTTCATTGTTTTCCATGGCTATTATTCCATTGTGTACATGGACCACTTCTTCTTTATCCATTCACCTGTTGTTGGACATTTTGATTGCTCCACTGTCTTGGCTATTGTGAATAAGGCTGCACTGCAGCTTTTGCGGCCTGTGTCTTCTCGATTCTTGTCTTCTCAGGTGAGAGGTCCATTGGTGCGCCTGCTGGATTGAATGGTACCTCCATTTTTACTTTTAAACACAGCTCCTTTCTGTTCTCATTATTGGCTGTTACCCCTTTACGTCTCACCAGCAGGTAGAGGGTACACAGTTCCCTAAAACCCCTTCAGCATTTATTGTTTGTAGACTTTTTGCTCATGGTCAGTCGACTGGTGTAAGTTGAAACGTTTTGTAGATTAGATTGCATGGGTCTAACACTCCCTGAGGTTGAGCTTTTATCCATTTTCCTTTTTTTTAAAAGAGCGTGAGTAAAACTTAACTCTTCATACTCTCTTCTTGAAACATTTGCCTGTTTTGAATTGTTTTGTCCATTCCCTCCTTCAGCACAATTTTTTAGGGCAGGTGTTCTTTACAGCCCTGAGTCCTTGGGAATGTTAAGTGACCATTCGCTGTGAGTTTAAAGCTGTTCTTGCAGGAAACGGCCACAAGGTGGCAGCATTTCCCCTTTACCATATTTGGTTACTAGGGAAACAGAGCCTTAATGGAAGTGGTGTTGTAGGTTGTAAATTAGAATGGAATGTGCCAGGGAAAAGCCCTTTAAGTTTATGTCTCATTACTTCTTGTTCATATTTGTAGTTTACTTTTTATTTTTTATCCCAGTAAATATGATTACAATGGTTTGTTTGTTCTAGGTGTGCAAGATGTGGTTCTTTCACACATATACATGTATCTATTGTTCCTCGCCTCCTTTTCCCATGTAGGTTATGACACAATGTTGAGTAGTCTTCTCCTGGTCTTCCGTACGTCTTTGGTGGTTATATATTTCACATGGTTTGTATATCTCTGTTAACCCCAATGTGGCAATGTATCCAATCCTCATCCCTTTCTATTTGGTGAACCATAAGTTTTTTAATGAATCTGTGATTGCCTTTCTCTGTGGAAATATCTTCATTGGTATCAATTTTTAAGTAACTCTTAAAAGTGATATGATAGGATATGTGCCTTTTGCTTTCTCACTTACTACACGTGGCGTGATTACGTCTAGACTCATCTATGGTGCTGCAAACGGCATTGTTTCATTTTTTTCACTAGCGAATATTCCATCTGTACATGGAGGAGTTCTTCTTTGTCCATCCATCTGTTGGTGGACTTTTTGGTTACTTCCATATCTTGGCTATTGTAATACTGTGCAGTGCAGATTTGCCTGCCTGTGTCTTTCCAATTCTCTCTTCTTAGGTTTTACGTCGAGGAGTGGGCCTGCTGGATCATATAGTAGCTCAATGTTTACCTTTTTAAGGCACCTCCATTCTGTTCTCATTCGTGGCCCTTTCCAAGTTACGTCCCCTTTGAAGTTGAGGGTATGCATTTCTCCACAACACCTTCAGCATTTAGTGTTTGTAGTTTTCTTGCTGATGGTTATTCTGACAAGTGTGAGCTGATACCTCTCTGTGGTTGAATTCGAATGTGCCACATAATCTGTTGAAATTGAGCTTTAAGGCATGTCCTTTGCTATTTTTCAAGCTGTGATTACCCCTTAGTTCTTCAAAGTGTTCTCTTTAAGTATGTGTCACATTTTGAAATGTTTTGGCCTTTACCTCCCTCAAGACATTTTGAGGGCCTGTTTCATTTACAGTTCTGCAGTACTTGTTCCTATGAAGTGACCATTAGCACAGGCTTTAAAGCTGCTTTTGCAGGTAACTGCCAGAGGGCGGCAGCCTTTCTATGTCCCCCACCCTGGTAACTAGGGAAAAGCCCTTGCGGCCTGTGGTGTTTCTCGGTTATAAATTAGAGTGGAGTGTGCCCGGACAAACCCACACAAGCTGATGCCTCCTTACTTTTGTTGGATTTTTACATTTAATTTTTATTTTTTATTGGAGTACTTTTCCACTGTGTACGTGGACCACTTCTACTTTGTGCATTCCTCGGTTGATGGACATTTTCATTGCTTCCAAGTGTTGGCTATGGTAAATATTGTTGGAGTGCAGGATTGCCAGGCTGTGACTTTTCGATTCTCATTTTCTCAGGTGATAGGCCCAGCAGTGGGTGTAATTGATTGACTGGTAGCACCGTGTTTCCCTTTTCAAAGCACCTTCTTTGTGTTTTCATTAGTGGCTCTTACCACGTCCCCCTTAGAATCGAGGGTACGCATTTCTCCACAATCGCTTCAGCATATATTGTTTGCAGCATTTATGCTAATGGCCCTTCTGGCTGCTGTGAGCTGATAGGTTTTTGTAATTTGGGTTTGCATGTCTTTGAAAATTCGTAAAACTCATCATTTTTCTCCACCGTTTTCTTTTCTGTTAAAAAAAAGGAAACAATTGGGAGTACAGTAGAACTCTTGAAATTGTGTTCTTGGAAGGTTGCCCTCTTTTGAAATTTTTGGTCGATTTTCCACTCCAGAATTTTTTTAGAAAGCAGGTGTCTTTTAGCGAACTGCAAGTTTGGTGAATATTTAGTGACCTTTAGCAATGGGTTTAAAGCTGCTGTTGTGGGAAGTGGCCTCAAGCAGGCAGCATATCTCCATTCCCATATCTGGGTACTAGGGCAGCAGAGCCTTTCTGGAAGTCGTGTTCCTAGTTTGTAAATTACATTGGAATGTGCATGGAGAAAGCCCCATAAGTATATGTCTCATTATTTCTTCTTGGTTTTAAAGTTGTTTTTAATTGGGGTAAAGCTGAGAATATTGTTTGTCCTAGGTGTACACAATCTGGTTCGTTTGTACATTATATATGTCTATTCAAGTACAGATCCTCTTCCCATGTAAAATGTTACTGTCGGTTCCGCAGACCTCCCTTGCTATATGGTTGGTCTTTTTGAGATATGGATATAATATGTGTTTGTATACATATAGTAACACTAATCTTAATTTATCCATTCCCCCCACCTTTCCTTTTAGATGAGCATAGTTTGTTTTCTAAGTCTGTGAGTGTCTTTCTCTGTGGAAATATGTTCCTTTGTGTCAGTTATTAGATAACGCCTATAAGTGATATCATAGAATATAGGTCTTTTGCTTTCCGACTTACCTCATGTTTCGTGATTATCTCCAGACTCATTTGTGGTGCCTCAGAGAGCAGTGGTTCATTGTTTTCCATGGCTATTATTCCATTGTGTACATGGACCACTTCTTCTTTATCCATTCACCTGTTGTTGGACATTTTGATTGCTCCACTGTCTTGGCTATTGTGAATAAGGCTGCACTGCAGCTTTTGCGGCCTGTGTCTTCTCGATTCTTGTCTTCTCAGGTGAGAGGTCCATTGGTGCGCCTGCTGGATTGAATGGTACCTCCATTTTTACTTTTAAACACAGCTCCTTTCTGTTCTCATTATTGGCTGTTACCCCTTTACGTCTCACCAGCAGGTAGAGGGTACACAGTTCCCTAAAACCCCTTCAGCATTTATTGTTTGTAGACTTTTTGCTCATGGTCAGTCGACTGGTGTAAGTTGAAACGTTTTGTAGATTAGATTGCATGGGTCTAACACTCCCTGAGGTTGAGCTTTTATCCATTTTCCTTTTTTTTAAAAGAGCGTGAGTAAAACTTAACTCTTCATACTCTCTTCTTGAAACATTTGCCTGTTTTGAATTGTTTTGTCCATTCCCTCCTTCAGCACAATTTTTTAGGGCAGGTGTTCTTTACAGCCCTGAGTCCTTGGGAATGTTAAGTGACCATTCGCTGTGAGTTTAAAGCTGTTCTTGCAGGAAACGGCCACAAGGTGGCAGCATTTCCCCTTTACCATATTTGGTTACTAGGGAAACAGAGCCTTAATGGAAGTGGTGTTGTAGGTTGTAAATTAGAATGGAATGTGCCAGGGAAAAGCCCTTTAAGTTTATGTCTCATTACTTCTTGTTCATATTTGTAGTTTACTTTTTATTTTTTATCCCAGTAAATATGATTACAATGGTTTGTTTGTTCTAGGTGTGCAAGATGTGGTTCTTTCACACATATACATGTATCTATTGTTCCTCGCATCCTTTTCCCATGTAGGTTATGACACAATGTTGAGTAGTCTTCTCCTGGTCTTCCGTACGTCTTTGGTGGTTATATATTTCACATGGTTTGTATATCTCTGTTAACCCCAATGTGGCAATGTATCCAATCCTCATCCCTTTCTATTTGGTGAACCATAAGTTTTTTAATGAATCTGTGATTGCCTTTCTCTGTGGAAATATCTTCATTGGTATCAATTTTTAAGTAACTCTTAAAAGTGATATGATAGGATATGTGCCTTTTGCTTTCTCACTTACTACACGTGGCGTGATTACGTCTAGACTCATCTATGGTGCTGCAAACGGCATTGTTTCATTTTTTTCACTAGCGAATATTCCATCTGTACATGGAGGAGTTCTTCTTTGTCCATCCATCTGTTGGTGGACTTTTTGGTTACTTCCATATCTTGGCTATTGTAATACTGTGCAGTGCAGATTTGCCTGCCTGTGTCTTTCCAATTCTCTCTTCTTAGGTTTTACGTCGAGGAGTGGGCCTGCTGGATCATATAGTAGCTCAATGTTTACCTTTTTAAGGCACCTCCATTCTGTTCTCATTCGTGGCCCTTTCCAAGTTACGTCCCCTTTGAAGTTGAGGGTATGCATTTCTCCACAACACCTTCAGCATTTAGTGTTTGTAGTTTTCTTGCTGATGGTTATTCTGACAAGTGTGAGCTGATACCTCTCTGTGGTTGAATTCGAATGTGCCACATAATCTGTTGAAATTGAGCTTTAAGGCATGTCCTTTGCTATTTTTCAAGCTGTGATTACCCCTTAGTTCTTCAAAGTGTTCTCTTTAAGTATGTGTCACATTTTGAAATGTTTTGGCCTTTACCTCCCTCAAGACATTTTGAGGGCCTGTTTCATTTACAGTTCTGCAGTACTTGTTCCTATGAAGTGACCATTAGCACAGGCTTTAAAGCTGCTTTTGCAGGTAACTGCCAGAGGGCGGCAGCCTTTCTATGTCCCCCACCCTGGTAACTAGGGAAAAGCCCTTGCGGCCTGTGGTGTTTCTCGGTTATAAATTAGAGTGGAGTGTGCCCGGACAAACCCACACAAGCTGATGCCTCCTTACTTTTGTTGGATTTTTACATTTAATTTTTATTTTTTATTGGAGTACTTTTCCACTGTGTACGTGGACCACTTCTACTTTGTGCATTCCTCGGTTGATGGACATTTTCATTGCTTCCAAGTGTTGGCTATGGTAAATATTGTTGGAGTGCAGGATTGCCAGGCTGTGACTTTTCGATTCTCATTTTCTCAGGTGATAGGCCCAGCAGTGGGTGTAATTGATTGACTGGTAGCACCGTGTTTCCCTTTTCAAAGCACCTTCTTTGTGTTTTCATTAGTGGCTCTTACCACGTCCCCCTTAGAATCGAGGGTACGCATTTCTCCACAATCGCTTCAGCATATATTGTTTGCAGCATTTATGCTAATGGCCCTTCTGGCTGCTGTGAGCTGATAGGTTTTTGTAATTTGGGTTTGCATGTCTTTGAAAATTCGTAAAACTCATCATTTTTCTCCACCGTTTTCTTTTCTGTTAAAAAAAAGGAAACAATTGGGAGTACAGTAGAACTCTTGAAATTGTGTTCTTGGAAGGTTGCCCTCTTTTGAAATTTTTGGTCGATTTTCCACTCCAGAATTTTTTTAGAAAGCAGGTGTCTTTTAGCGAACTGCAAGTTTGGTGAATATTTAGTGACCTTTAGCAATGGGTTTAAAGCTGCTGTTGTGGGAAGTGGCCTCAAGCAGGCAGCATATCTCCATTCCCATATCTGGGTACTAGGGCAGCAGAGCCTTTCTGGAAGTCGTGTTCCTAGTTTGTAAATTACATTGGAATGTGCATGGAGAAAGCCCCATAAGTATATGTCTCATTATTTCTTCTTGGTTTTAAAGTTGTTTTTAATTGGGGTAAAGCTGAGAATATTGTTTGTCCTAGGTGTACACAATCTGGTTCGTTTGTACATTATATATGTCTATTCAAGTACAGATCCTCTTCCCATGTAAAATGTTACTGTCGGTTCCGCAGACCTCCCTTGCTATATGGTTGGTCTTTTTGAGATATGGATATAATATGTGTTTGTATACATATAGTAACACTAATCTTAATTTATCCATTCCCCCCACCTTTCCTTTTAGATGAGCATAGTTTGTTTTCTAAGTCTGTGAGTGTCTTTCTCTGTGGAAATATGTTCCTTTGTGTCAGTTATTAGATAACGCCTATAAGTGATATCATAGAATATAGGTCTTTTGCTTTCCGACTTACCTCATGTTTCGTGATTATCTCCAGACTCATTTGTGGTGCCTCAGAGAGCAGTGGTTCATTGTTTTCCATGGCTATTATTCCATTGTGTACATGGACCACTTCTTCTTTATCCATTCACCTGTTGTTGGACATTTTGATTGCTCCACTGTCTTGGCTATTGTGAATAAGGCTGCACTGCAGCTTTTGCGGCCTGTGTCTTCTCGATTCTTGTCTTCTCAGGTGAGAGGTCCATTGGTGCGCCTGCTGGATTGAATGGTACCTCCATTTTTACTTTTAAACACAGCTCCTTTCTGTTCTCATTATTGGCTGTTACCCCTTTACGTCTCACCAGCAGGTAGAGGGTACACAGTTCCCTAAAACCCCTTCAGCATTTATTGTTTGTAGACTTTTTGCTCATGGTCAGTCGACTGGTGTAAGTTGAAACGTTTTGTAGATTAGATTGCATGGGTCTAACACTCCCTGAGGTTGAGCTTTTATCCATTTTCCTTTTTTTTAAAAGAGCGTGAGTAAAACTTAACTCTTCATACTCTCTTCTTGAAACATTTGCCTGTTTTGAATTGTTTTGTCCATTCCCTCCTTCAGCACAATTTTTTAGGGCAGGTGTTCTTTACAGCCCTGAGTCCTTGGGAATGTTAAGTGACCATTCGCTGTGAGTTTAAAGCTGTTCTTGCAGGAAACGGCCACAAGGTGGCAGCATTTCCCCTTTACCATATTTGGTTACTAGGGAAACAGAGCCTTAATGGAAGTGGTGTTGTAGGTTGTAAATTAGAATGGAATGTGCCAGGGAAAAGCCCTTTAAGTTTATGTCTCATTACTTCTTGTTCATATTTGTAGTTTACTTTTTATTTTTTATCCCAGTAAATATGATTACAATGGTTTGTTTGTTCTAGGTGTGCAAGATGTGGTTCTTTCACACATATACATGTATCTATTGTTCCTCGCCTCCTTTTCCCATGTAGGTTATGACACAATGTTGAGTAGTCTTCTCCTGGTCTTCCGTACGTCTTTGGTGGTTATATATTTCACATGGTTTGTATATCTCTGTTAACCCCAATGTGGCAATGTATCCAATCCTCATCCCTTTCTATTTGGTGAACCATAAGTTTTTTAATGAATCTGTGATTGCCTTTCTCTGTGGAAATATCTTCATTGGTATCAATTTTTAAGTAACTCTTAAAAGTGATATGATAGGATATGTGCCTTTTGCTTTCTCACTTACTACACGTGGCGTGATTACGTCTAGACTCATCTATGGTGCTGCAAACGGCATTGTTTCATTTTTTTCACTAGCGAATATTCCATCTGTACATGGAGGAGTTCTTCTTTGTCCATCCATCTGTTGGTGGACTTTTTGGTTACTTCCATATCTTGGCTATTGTAATACTGTGCAGTGCAGATTTGCCTGCCTGTGTCTTTCCAATTCTCTCTTCTTAGGTTTTACGTCGAGGAGTGGGCCTGCTGGATCATATAGTAGCTCAATGTTTACCTTTTTAAGGCACCTCCATTCTGTTCTCATTCGTGGCCCTTTCCAAGTTACGTCCCCTTTGAAGTTGAGGGTATGCATTTCTCCACAACACCTTCAGCATTTAGTGTTTGTAGTTTTCTTGCTGATGGTTATTCTGACAAGTGTGAGCTGATACCTCTCTGTGGTTGAATTCGAATGTGCCACATAATCTGTTGAAATTGAGCTTTAAGGCATGTCCTTTGCTATTTTTCAAGCTGTGATTACCCCTTAGTTCTTCAAAGTGTTCTCTTTAAGTATGTGTCACATTTTGAAATGTTTTGGCCTTTACCTCCCTCAAGACATTTTGAGGGCCTGTTTCATTTACAGTTCTGCAGTACTTGTTCCTATGAAGTGACCATTAGCACAGGCTTTAAAGCTGCTTTTGCAGGTAACTGCCAGAGGGCGGCAGCCTTTCTATGTCCCCCACCCTGGTAACTAGGGAAAAGCCCTTGCGGCCTGTGGTGTTTCTCGGTTATAAATTAGAGTGGAGTGTGCCCGGACAAACCCACACAAGCTGATGCCTCCTTACTTTTGTTGGATTTTTACATTTAATTTTTATTTTTTATTGGAGTACTTTTCCACTGTGTACGTGGACCACTTCTACTTTGTGCATTCCTCGGTTGATGGACATTTTCATTGCTTCCAAGTGTTGGCTATGGTAAATATTGTTGGAGTGCAGGATTGCCAGGCTGTGACTTTTCGATTCTCATTTTCTCAGGTGATAGGCCCAGCAGTGGGTGTAATTGATTGACTGGTAGCACCGTGTTTCCCTTTTCAAAGCACCTTCTTTGTGTTTTCATTAGTGGCTCTTACCACGTCCCCCCTTAGAATCGAGGGTACGCATTTCTCCACAATCGCTTCAGCATATATTGTTTGCAGCATTTATGCTAATGGCCCTTCTGGCTGCTGTGAGCTGATAGGTTTTTGTAATTTGGGTTTGCATGTCTTTGAAAATTCGTAAAACTCATCATTTTTCTCCACCGTTTTCTTTTCTGTTAAAAAAAAGGAAACAATTGGGAGTACAGTAGAACTCTTGAAATTGTGTTCTTGGAAGGTTGCCCTCTTTTGAAATTTTTGGTCGATTTTCCACTCCAGAATTTTTTTAGAAAGCAGGTGTCTTTTAGCGAACTGCAAGTTTGGTGAATATTTAGTGACCTTTAGCAATGGGTTTAAAGCTGCTGTTGTGGGAAGTGGCCTCAAGCAGGCAGCATATCTCCATTCCCATATCTGGGTACTAGGGCAGCAGAGCCTTTCTGGAAGTCGTGTTCCTAGTTTGTAAATTACATTGGAATGTGCATGGAGAAAGCCCCATAAGTATATGTCTCATTATTTCTTCTTGGTTTTAAAGTTGTTTTTAATTGGGGTAAAGCTGAGAATATTGTTTGTCCTAGGTGTACACAATCTGGTTCGTTTGTACATTATATATGTCTATTCAAGTACAGATCCTCTTCCCATGTAAAATGTTACTGTCGGTTCCGCAGACCTCCCTTGCTATATGGTTGGTCTTTTTGAGATATGGATATAATATGTGTTTGTATACATATAGTAACACTAATCTTAATTTATCCATTCCCCCCACCTTTCCTTTTAGATGAGCATAGTTTGTTTTCTAAGTCTGTGAGTGTCTTTCTCTGTGGAAATATGTTCCTTTGTGTCAGTTATTAGATAACGCCTATAAGTGATATCATAGAATATAGGTCTTTTGCTTTCCGACTTACCTCATGTTTCGTGATTATCTCCAGACTCATTTGTGGTGCCTCAGAGAGCAGTGGTTCATTGTTTTCCATGGCTATTATTCCATTGTGTACATGGACCACTTCTTCTTTATCCATTCACCTGTTGTTGGACATTTTGATTGCTCCACTGTCTTGGCTATTGTGAATAAGGCTGCACTGCAGCTTTTGCGGCCTGTGTCTTCTCGATTCTTGTCTTCTCAGGTGAGAGGTCCATTGGTGCGCCTGCTGGATTGAATGGTACCTCCATTTTTACTTTTAAACACAGCTCCTTTCTGTTCTCATTATTGGCTGTTACCCCTTTACGTCTCACCAGCAGGTAGAGGGTACACAGTTCCCTAAAACCCCTTCAGCATTTATTGTTTGTAGACTTTTTGCTCATGGTCAGTCGACTGGTGTAAGTTGAAACGTTTTGTAGATTAGATTGCATGGGTCTAACACTCCCTGAGGTTGAGCTTTTATCCATTTTCCTTTTTTTTAAAAGAGCGTGAGTAAAACTTAACTCTTCATACTCTCTTCTTGAAACATTTGCCTGTTTTGAATTGTTTTGTCCATTCCCTCCTTCAGCACAATTTTTTAGGGCAGGTGTTCTTTACAGCCCTGAGTCCTTGGGAATGTTAAGTGACCATTCGCTGTGAGTTTAAAGCTGTTCTTGCAGGAAACGGCCACAAGGTGGCAGCATTTCCCCTTTACCATATTTGGTTACTAGGGAAACAGAGCCTTAATGGAAGTGGTGTTGTAGGTTGTAAATTAGAATGGAATGTGCCAGGGAAAAGCCCTTTAAGTTTATGTCTCATTACTTCTTGTTCATATTTGTAGTTTACTTTTTATTTTTTATCCCAGTAAATATGATTACAATGGTTTGTTTGTTCTAGGTGTGCAAGATGTGGTTCTTTCACACATATACATGTATCTATTGTTCCTCGCCTCCTTTTCCCATGTAGGTTATGACACAATGTTGAGTAGTCTTCTCCTGGTCTTCCGTACGTCTTTGGTGGTTATATATTTCACATGGTTTGTATATCTCTGTTAACCCCAATGTGGCAATGTATCCAATCCTCATCCTTTCTATTTGGTGAACCATAAGTTTTTTAATGAATCTGTGATTGCCTTTCTCTGTGGAAATATCTTCATTGGTATCAATTTTTAAGTAACTCTTAAAAGTGATATGATAGGATATGTGTCTTCTGCTTTCTCACTTACTACACGTGGCGTGATTACGTCTAGACTCATCTATGGTGCTGCAAACGGCATTGTTTCATTTTTTTCACTAGCGAATATTCCATCTGTACATGGAGGAGTTCTTCTTTGTCCATCCATCTGTTGGTGGACCTTTTGGTTACTTCCATATCTTGGCTATTGTAATACTGTGCAGTGCAGATTTGCCTGCCTGTGTCTTTCCAATTCTCTCTTCTTAGGTTTTACGTCGAGGAGTGGGCCTGCTGGATCATATAGTAGCTCAATGTTTACCTTTTTAAGGCACCTCCATTCTGTTCTCATTCGTGGCCCTTTCCAAGTTACGTCCCCTTTGAAGTTGAGGGTATGCATTTCTCCACAACACCTTCAGCATTTAGTGTTTGTAGTTTTCTTGCTGATGGTTATTCTGACAAGTGTGAGCTGATACCTCTCTGTGGTTGAATTCGAATGTGCCACATAATCTGTTGAAATTGAGCTTTAAGGCATGTCCTTTGCTATTTTTCAAGCTGTGATTACCCCTTAGTTCTTCAAAGTGTTCTCTTTAAGTATGTGTCACATTTTGAAATGTTTTGGCCTTTACCTCCCTCAAGACATTTTGAGGGCCTGTTTCATTTACAGTTCTGCAGTACTTGTTCCTATGAAGTGACCATTAGCACAGGCTTTAAAGCTGCTTTTGCAGGTAACTGCCAGAGGGCGGCAGCCTTTCTATGTCCCCAACCCTGGTAACTAGGGAAAAGCCCTTGCGGCCTGTGGTGTTTCTCGGTTATAAATTAGAGTGGAGTGTGCCCGGACAAACCCACACAAGCTGATGTCTCCTTACTTTTGTTGGATTGTTACATTTAATTTTTATTTTTTATTGGAGTAATTTTCCACTGTGTACGTGGACCACTTCTACTTTGTGCATTCCTCGGTTGATGGACATTTTCATTGCTTCCAAGTGTTGGCTATGGTAAATATTGTTGGAGTGCAGGATTGCCAGGCTGTGACTTTTCGATTCTCATTTTCTCAGGTGATAGGCCCAGCAGTGGGTGTAATTGATTGAC